>NC_056629.2:20128148-20428148 GCF_002870075.4 Lactuca sativa
ACATTATTATATGTTTATTTTGTTTAACAAATTAAATCATAAGTAATTACAATCGAAAATATCTTTGGTTTTTTAACATTTATTATTATTTTTATCTGTATAAAAATTTTAAATATACCGATCATGGTTTCCACGGGTTATAACCTAGTATAGAATTAATATAATTCAACTTATCCAAGACCAATTAAAACTTCAAAAAATAATCCATTAATCCTGTTATCAAGGGACGAATGAGCAAGGAGGTCAATCACACACATACAAACAATAATCCAATCACATATTTGGCTTAAACATTTGATTAATTCGGTAATTCCACATAGGCTAATTCTATGCTTCGTAAACTATATTTGCAATAATTTCAATCATCACTTTTTATATCGTTTTTGAACATCATGATTAACCATTATTAACCATTAACCAAAACCATAACCGATAAAAACCATTAGTCATAATCAATATTAACCATACCTAATAGATACCAAAATAAATTAATCAATAGTAATGGTTATGGATTGGTTTTGTCCAATAATCGAACCAAACCACCTCATACAAACCCCTAATAAATTTAATATAGATAAAGCCCAAACGCTTAACAAACAGCTAAAAACACACAAACAGCTAAAAACACAGGGAAAGCAAAGAAAAAAAGCAAAAAATAAGGAAATAATTACAAAGAGAGGAAATTAAAAGGATTATAACTCTATTCTACCTAATTGTAACACCATATGTAAGCCCTGTGTTTGCATCATTCAAAAGATTGTAAGATGATTGTGTCTGATGCATTTGATGATGATCCCATAATGTTTTTGAAAACCTTATCATTCCTTGCAATCCTGATGTTCCAAAGGGTGGAGAAAAAGATAGTAGATAATATTTTCTATTTCTCGGGCGATTTCCCCATTCCGTTGCATATTAAAAGAACTCACTTACATTTGAAAATGTTTTGTTTTAGATTCCACACCACCTGCGTATCCATAACTGAACATCCTTTGCAAAATCACAAGTGACTAGGAGGTGATCTATTATATCTAGGAGGGTAGTGCATAAATGACAATTAACCTCCTGGACATTTATACCTAGGGCTTTGCTCATGGGAATTTTGTCCATAACCGCTCTCCACACGAAACATCTAACTTTTGAAGGGATGATTTTTGATTGGCATACCTTTCGAATGGCTTTTTTCGATGTTCTTTTGGAAAAATACAGAATGTAAGAGTCTTTTCATTTATCCAAAAATCATATTCAATCTTAGGTGGGCAAACTGTTTCTTTAACCCTCCATTCATAAGTCGAAGCAAATTTCATTGAAGGTCTTAAATAAGAAGATTTAACATTTCTCTTTTGACTAGAATGACTAGCAGAAACTTTAAATTTTGATGAAATACCATTCTTCTAGATTTTTCCTTTTGGATGTAGCAGTGAATTTCAGATAAGGCAATTTAACAGAAGGCAAGTTCGAAGAAGAGTTAACTGATGACAATCTCAGAAATGATGATTTCCGAGGAGAGCAAGTAACAACTGGAGATCTCAAAAAAGATGATTTCCAAGGAAAGTGAGTGACAGTCGGAGATCTCAGAATAGATGATTTCTAGGGAGAGTGTTCATAATCGAAATTAGGGTTGATTGAAGTAGCCTTGAGCTTTTCAGGCTTTTCCGATCTATGACTAGACGTAACAAAGGTGTTAATAGTAAAAGTTCTTTTTAAGATCTTAGTAGTAACAAATGTATTATCATTCCTAATGGGCTATCTAACTACTAATGGGGACACACCCTTCTCACCCTTCTCTTTGTTTTAAAGGAATCTATAGTTATTTCTAGATCTAATTTTGAACTCTAAGGCTTTTTTTCTTCAACTTTTGGATGAATAATATCTTTCTTGTTTGTCCAGGGTTTTTTTTTTTTTTTTTTTTTTTTTTTTTTTTTTTCGTGATAGCATAGGGTTTGGATGACTGTCCTATAAAGTGGTTGTTAAAGCAAGGTTTAATCGGAACCAAGGTTTATTTTGAAACAACTTTGGAATTTAGAATAGATGATTTCGAACAAAAATCTTCTTCACACACACACACACACTTATAACTTCTTCACCGGAATCACTCTCGATGGTTGCCCAAATGGAACTAATGGTTTCGATGGTCTTATTAGAGTCATTTCCATAGATCTTAGGGATGATTTCCATAATGAAATAGTTGTACTGAGGATTAGAGTTCAAAATGAAAACTCCTATACCTCATGTGCCATTGGGGATTTTTGAGATTGATCCAGGTCCAAGGATAGCAGAGGTGGAAGTTGTATGGAATCAGGACATAAACAATGCTTGATGTGAAATAAGGGATTAAACATTAAAAATTCTTGGATGGCTCTTGCACATATGAAAAAGGAGAAACAGGCTTATCCGAATAAGTGGGGTTCAGAATGCCACCCATATGTATTAAGTTCTGAAGCTTCTTATGAGGAGTGGAAACTAGTTTCAGAAACTTGGATCCGAGACCAGGAGATTCGGACAATGGATGACGAAATTGTGAGTCATATGTTCATGTAACTCAATCATATCAATGGAATTATGCCGTTTATCAATGGCAACATTAAAATTCATATTATCAGCAACTAAAGCATTTCTTTCACTAATAGAAAGTACACATTTGTCACTTAATAATATATTCGTCCTTAGCTATTACAAGTTCATTTTCTAAGGAGTCTATCTTAAGCTCGTGGTCTTCAAATCTCATTCTAATCCTGATTAATTCATTGTTCATCTTCTCTCTTCCATCTATGGCACTCTCATAAGATTTTAGGAAAACTATCATATCTAATTTATTTTTAGTCAAATAAGGTTCACAAGTAATATCAAAATGATTTTCAGAGACCATATATCATACCTGTTGGATGATGCTTTTGGTTAGGTGGATCATTTATGACCATGTAGCAGTAGTTTGGTTCATCAACATCATCATCATTGTCACAACCAGAAGACCAATACCCTTCATCATATTCCACATCATGTAGAGCACTGAGACACAAATTCCCACTATCACCATATTCCTTTTTGTCATCAGACGACCAGTACCCATCAATATTCTGTGAGACAGTGGAAACAAATTCCTTCTCACTCTTAGTTAGCTCTTGAGCCTTTCTAGCATAGTAAGAAAAATCATTGACCTTAGGTTTGACTAGACTATCAGCTTGACAATCCCTTGCATAGTGATTTCAGAGCCTACATTTATGACACATAATCATGGGTTTATCATCTGTAACACCGTGAATTTTCAAAATAATTTTTCGCAAATATAAAAACGTTTCTCATTTAATTTCATAAAACATTAAGTTAACATTCCCAAATTTGTATCATACAAAATCTCAAGATCATATATATATATATATATATATATATATATATATATATATATATATATATATATATATATATATATATCAAAAGTCCCATGCATGTGTACAGATCAAGCCGGCGCCTTCCCACGGTCATCGCTAGTACCTGAAACAACAACACTAACACTGTAAGCACGAAGCTTAGCGAGTTCCCCAAAATACCACACATAAAACACATATTAGCCACTCGAGGCTATGACTCTATGGGTCCGTGCACCCAAACTCTGTGAACCCTCAGGTTCTAACTCTAGGAACCTTCCTGTTCCAACTCTGTAAGCATGCACAGCATAAATCACATAGAAATAATGCAGTACAACACATAACATACATAGCATACAAATACTCTGTCACATAACTCTGGTTACCTACTCAGGGTAAAGTATAGTGAGAAGACTCACCTCGCGTATCTCGGTATTTCACGAATCCTGGAATCCCTCGTGCTCGATCCTCCGAGCTCTAATCCTCCTATAACATCATATGTCTCTAATTAACACTTTTTATCTCTAAGGTTGACTATCCCTAAGAAGTCAACACAGGTCAAGTCTGGTCAACGGTCAACGGTCAACTTTGACCGGACTCGGCGAGTGCACTAGGGCGACTCGGCGAGTCTAGACGTTTTCACCAACTCTCTCGGATTCCCTTTTTACATGTCGAGTACTCCCCCTGACTTGACGAGTTCCACCTGGAAGAATCGCGGGGCCACCCCGACTCAACTCGCCGAGTCTCAAGAACAACTCGACAAGTCCCAGCTCAACTCAGACAACCTGTCAACCCTCTCTAACTCGCCCTGACTCACTGAGTCAACCTATGACTCGACTGGACCACTCACTGGCCGATCTAAGGCAATCTTCAAGCTACTCGCCGAGTCTGTTCGTCGGACTCGGCGAGTCCACGCCATGCAATCACTTAAACTTGCTTCTAAGGTCAGATCTTCTCCAACAATTCATAGATCTGGCCTTCCTAGACTGATTCATCATGCAAAGCCCCTATCTTGGTGTCCATAACACACCCCATGGCTCATAAATAGCATTTTGATCTAAGGCATAAGGATTCTAATCCAAAACCTCCATTGATTCACAAAAGCTTGGGCAAAGGGACACTCTGGACCTCCAAGGGTCCAGATCTATGGTCTAAAACGCTTAAGGGACCAAGGGAGCACTAGATCTAGCCACAAAAGGCCTCAATAAGCCCTAAATCAATGTAAACATCAACATAGAAGAGGATAGCTCGAAGATATTACCACAATGGCGATGCTCTGGACTCCAAACTCTCAGAAAATGGCTCCTCTTGCTTTCCCCTTAGCTGATCCTCCCTTTCCCTTGCAAGATGGCACCTCCAAGATCAATAATGGCCTCCTACTTTGCTCCAAACGCTCACACTCGATTAGGGTTTCACTCAAGGGACTGGTGAGCACAAATGACGGCCATAAGGCCCTTTAAATAGGTCCCAAACCCGAGAAATTAGGGTTTCATTAAACAGTGCGGACTCGCCGAGTCCAGGCGCGAACCCGCGTCCAGAATCGCGACCCTACTCGGCGAGTCTGAGCTCCAACTCGCCGAGTCCCCTCACAAAACATCAAAAATTGAAAGCATAAAAGATACCTGGAAATCCGGGCTGTTACAACTCTCCCCCACTAGAACTAGACTTCGTCCTCGAAGTCTCACTCTAAAAATAGCTCCGGATGCTGCTCACGCATCTCACGCTCCGGCTCCCAGGTCATCTCTGATCCCTTTCGATGTTGCCACTGAACCAACACCAAAGGTACCTCCTTGTTCCTCAGAAGCTTGATCTTCCGATCTCTGATGGCCACCGGCCTCTCGGCATAATTCAGGCTCGCATCCACCTGAATATCCTCTAATGGAACCACTGCCGACTCATCGGCTATACACTTCCTCAGCTGCGATACATGAAAAGTGTCGTGAATCTGCCCCAACTCTGCTGGTAAATCCAAACGATAGGCTACCCGGCCTACCCTCGTAACCACACGGAATGGACCAATATATCGGGGCCCCAGTTTGCCCCTCTTCCTGAATTGAATCACCCCTTTCCAAGGAGAGACCTTCAGGAGAACGAGATCGCCGACCTGAAACTCAAGCTCGGATCGACGTCTGTCCGCATAACTCTTCTGTCGGCTCTGGGCGGTCAATAACCTCTGTCTGACCTGCTGAATCTACTATGTCGTCTGAAGCACGATCTCTGTACTACCCATCACTCTCTGCCCAACCTCTTCCCAACAAATGGGGGTCCGACACCTCCTCCCATACAACAGCTCAAAGGGTGGCATACCAATGCTCGAATGATGGCTGTTGTTGTAGGAAAACTCTGCCAAGGGTAAATACGCATCCCAGCTGCCCCCGAAATCCAACACACATGCCCGGAGCATGTCCTCAAGCGTCTGAATCGTCCGCTCACTCTGACTGTCTATCTGGGGATGATATGCGGTACTAAAATGCAGTCTAGTACCCAACTCCTCATGAAATTTCTTCCAGAATCTAGAAGTGAAACGCACATCACGGTCCGAAACAATCGAGATCGGCACCCCATGCCGAGATACCACTTCCCTCACATACACCTCTGCCAACTTTTCCGCTGAAGAACTCTCATTGATGGCAAGGAAGTGAGCGCTCTTCGTCAACCTGTCCACAATCACCCAAATTGCATCAACTCCTCTGGCAATCCTCGGCAATTTGGTGATGAAATCCATAGTGATCTGTTCCCACTTCCACTCGGGAACCTCCAATGGCTGCAACTTGCCATGCGGTCTCTGGTGCTCGGCCTTAACCCTGCGGCAGGTCAAGCACCTCTCAACAAACCATGCGACGTCCCTCTTCATACAGGGCCACCAATACTCTTTCCTCAAATCCAAATACATCTTCGTGGCCCCCGGATGGATCGAAAATTTCGATCGATGAGCCTCTTCCATCAAAGTAGTACGCGTACCGCACACAAACGGTACCCAAATCCGACCCTGAAAAGTCATAAGCCCTCGACCATCCGTAACGAACTCCGAAACCAACCCAACGACCCGCTCCTTCTTCTGCATCTCCGGTTGCACAGCCTCGGCCTGTGCCCCACGAATGGCATCCAGTACCGGAGCTATCACGGTCAATCTCAAACATACATCTCGCAGTGGAGTGCTCTCCGCCCTGCGGCTCAACGCATCGGCTACCACATTAGCCTTGCCTGAGTGATACAGGATCTCACAATCATAATCCTTGACCACATCCAACCACCTCCTCTGCCGCATATTTAGGTTGGGCTGATCCATCAAGTACCTCAAAATCTTATGGTCCGTGTATATCGTACACCGAACCCCATACAAGTAGTGACGCCAAATCTTGAAGGCGAACACTACTGCCCCCAACTCTAGATCATGCGTGGGATATCTCGTCTCATGAGGCTTCAGCTGCCTCGATGCATATGCTATCACATGCCCTCTCTGCATCAGCACCGCACCCAGCCCCAAAATCGATGCATCACAGTATACTACAAAATCCTCCATCCCTTCCGGGAGAGCTAATACCAGGGCTTCGCACAACCTTTGGCGAAGTTTCTTAAAGGAGGTCTGCTGCTCGGGACCCCACGAGAAAGCAACACCCTTTCGGGTCAATCTGGTGAGTGGCACTGCGATCTTGGAGAAATCCTTGATAAATCTCCAATAATACCCTGCCAACCCAAGGAAACTCCCGATCTCAGAGGGTGACTTCGGCACCTCCCAACTCATCACCGCCTCAACCTTGGCCGGATCGACCAATATCCCTTCCTGATTAACAAGATGTCCTAGGAACTGGACCTCCCGCAACCAGAAATCACACTTGGAGAACTTTGCATAAAGCTTCTCCGATCTCAATACCCCAAGGACCTCCCTCAAATGCTCCTCATGCTACTCTCTAGATCTCGAATATACCAGAATATCATCGATAAATACAATCACCGACCGATCCAACATCGGCCTACATACCCTGTTCATGAGATCCATGAACACAGCCGGGGCATTGGTGAGCCCAAAAGGCATCTCCACAAACTCATAATGCCCATATCATGTCCTGAACGCTGTCTTCTGGACGTCCTCATCCCGCACTCTCACCTGATGATATCCCGACCTCAAATCGATCTTGGAGAACCAAGATGCTCCCTGTAACTGATCGAATAAATCGTCGATCATCGGTAACGGGTAACGGTTCTTGACCGTCAGCTTGTTCAACTCCCGGTAGTCAATGCACATCCGGTGTGAACCATCCTTCTTCTTGACGAACTAAATAGGTGCTCCCCACGGCGAGCTGCTCGGCCGAATAAATCCCTTCCCCAGCAACTCCTGGAGCTACGAGGATAACTCTTGCATCTTTGGAGGTGCAAGGCGATAAGGCACCTTAGCGATAGGCGCGGCCCCCGGAATCAAATCAATACCAAACTCCACTTGCCTCACAGGAGGCACACCCGGCAACTCCTCGGGAAAGACATCTGGAAACTCACGCACCACCGGTACTTCCTCAACTGAACTCGGTCTCTCGGAAGACGCTCGCGTATCCATCACATACGCCACAAAACCCTTACAGCCCTGCCGTAGACACTGCCTCGCCCTAGCGGCCGAACAAAAAGCCGATCCCGAACGTGTACCCTCGCCGTACACCGAAAGAACTCCCCCACTAGGGTCTCGTATGGTCACCAACTGACGCTCGCAGTCGATAACTGCGCCAAATCTGCTCAACCAGCCCATGCCCACAATGACACAGACATCACCCATCGCAATAGGAACCAGATCAATCGGGAACTCAACACCGAAAATCTCTAACACGCATCCTCGGAGAACCTCCGCGGCATAAATCACTCTCTCGTCAGCTATGGAAACTCTCAGAGGCCGACTCAACGCCTCACGACTAACACTGATATGCTGACTAAAGGACAAGGATACAAAAGACCAACTCGCACCCGAGTCAAATAACACTAAAGCAGGTACAAAGTTCACAAGGAAAGTACCTACGCATAACATAATATAAGCATAATATCTCGACATCAAAATAAATACATGAAAGGAAACATACCAGCCACAACATCGGGCGCAGCGCAGACCTCCTCCGCAGTCAGCTGGAAGGCTCTCCCTCGAGCTCTCGGCGCCTCGACCTTCACATGCCGAGTCTCTGTAGCTCTGATGGCGGCAGGAGCAGATCCCTGAGATACTCCGCGCAACTGCGGACACTCTGCCTTCCAATGTCCGGTCTGGTTGCAGTGAAAACACACTGCAAACCCCTTGGGGCAGTCCTTGGCCATATGCCCCTCCTTGCCACATTTGTAGCAAGATCCCGCTCGGCAAACTCCATGATGACCCTTGCCGCACTTCCTGCAAGTGCGGCCCTTCTGGCTCCCTGGTTTGGGATCAGCGCGCTTGGCCCGTTTGACTGCCGGCTGAGACTGTGCCGGTCGCCGATCCTTCCCCTGAGACTCCGCCTCCTCCCTGGCCTGAGTCTCAAGCTCAATCTCCCTCTTCCGGGCATTTGCCTGAAGCTCAGCAAATGTCCGGTACGAGGAGTTCGCAGCGAACTCCCGAATATCCTGCCTCAAAATGCTCAAGTAGCGGCTCATACGTGCCTGCTCAGTGGACACGTGCTCAGGGCAGAACATTGCCCTCTCATGGAACATCCTCGTGATTGCTGTAACTGACTCAGTACCCTGCTTGAGGGTCAGAAACTCCTGGGCCAAACGCTCCCTCTCCACCTGGGGAACGTACTCATCTCGAAACATGGCAGTGAACCTCTCCCAGGTCACTACCGCAAGCTCAGCAGGCGTGAAATACGCTGTCACAAACTTCCACCAGTCCTTCGCTCCCAAGCGAAGCTGGTTCAGCGCGAACCGAACCTTCAAATGCTCAGGAGATGAGCAAGTGAAGAAGCACCCCTCTATGTCAGATATCCACCTCATAGCTGCCACCGGATCCTGTGTCCCATCAAACTCTGGTGGTTTTGTGTTGCTGAACTCGCGGAACAGCAACGTATCACCACCTTGCGGCCTCGTAGCAGCAATCGCTGCGGTAGCCGCTGCAACAACAGCCTCAGAAAGAGCGCCATAACGCTCGTCAAACGTCTCAATCAGTGTGCTCTTTATAGACCCAAACATCTCCGGTATCTCTGCCCTGATGGTCGCAGCCACCTCCTCCTGGATGATCCGGCGGATCTCCTCATCACCGATACCACTGCTCTCGGGCATCAAACGTGTCCTCACCATGATCTACCTCTGAAATACAACATACGATAAATTAGAACCCACACGAGCATACTCACACTCATCAAATCTTTCCTCCTTGATTCTTGGTATTCCAAAGATTCTTACTTGGGCTGCACACCGCTCCGGTGCTTTCAGTAGTACGGGCCCAATACTACTGTCCGCACCGCATCAGAATACACCCCAAGTCCTCCTCTTCGGATCCCAAATCCCAAGTACTCTATCATGCATAGACCACTCTCTAATAAATCTCTCATAAGCCCCTCGCTGCTACCTACTCACTCTCAAGCATCTCATAGCAGCTCACCTCTCCCTAGGCTAAGGCATCACAAATCAGGCCACTCTAGTCCTAATAGCAATACCTAGCCTACTCTAGCATGTGGATACATCATATCAATATCAATATCACATAATATAAAGGTATTTTAGGAAATCACCGTTCGGGCGCGGACTGATCGTACACACATCTCTTGCTCTGCGTTTTTCAAAATTCTTTTACTCTTTTTGAAAATAAATCTCAAATCCTCAGTTTAAGTTCAAATACGCCTGAAGGTGTACTCGAATCCCTCAAACCAAGGCTCTGATACCAACTTGTAACACCGTGAATTTTCAAAATAATTTTTCGTAAATATAAAAACGTTTCTAATTTAATTTCATAAAACATTAAGTTAACATTCCCAAATTCGTATCATACAAAATCCCAAGATCATATATATATATATATATATATATATATATATATATATATATATATATATCAAAAGTCCCATGCGTGTGTACAGATCAAGCCGGCGCCTTCCCACGGTCATCGCTAGTACCTGAAACAACAACACTAACACTGTAAGCACGAAGCTTAGTGAGTTCCCCAAAATACCACACATAAAACACATATTAGCCACTCGAGGCTATGACTCTATGGGTCCGTGCACCCAAACTCTGTGAACCCTCAGGTTCTAACTCTAGGAAACTTTCGGTTCCAACTCTGTAAGCATGCACAACATAAATCACATAGAAATAATGCAGTACAACACATAACATACATAGCATACAAATACTCTGTCACATAACTCTGGTTACCTACTCAGGGTAAAGTATAGTGAGAAGACTCACCTCGCGTATCTCGGTATTTCACGAATCCTGGAATCCCTCGTGCTCGATCCTCCGAGCTCTAATCCTCCTATAACATCATATGTCTCTAATTAACACTTTTTATCTCTAAGGTTGACTATCCCTAAGAAGTCAACACAGGTCAACTCTGGTCAACGGTCAACTTTGACCGGACTTGGCGAGTGCACTAGGGCGACTCGGCGAGTCTAGACGTTTTCACCAACTCTCTCGGATTCCCTTTTTACACGTCGAGTACTCCCGCTGACTCGACGAGTAATGTGTGTAAAACCCACTAGTTTTAAACCTACTTTTAATTATCAAATAACACACAAAAGGCAGTGAACCTATCAATTGTGGTATAGCTAAATAAGCAGGGTACCGAACACAGGGAACGACAAATTAAACTAAAAACTAATTTAATCTAAGTTAATTAAAAAGCAGGGGTTGTTCTCTAGTTTTACAAGACTAGAAACTTACTAATTATTACTAATTTAAAGCTAGAAAATAACGATTTAACTAGATTCAATAATTGGAAAGGAACTTCTGTTTAGTTCAACTCGGTTAACTCTATGGTTGACTTTCAAGGTAATAGTGCAATGGATTAATTCTTTCGTTGGTTACCGATTCAAGTGATTAGGTTCATGTTCACTACCCTAATCCTTAGCAAATAAACTAACTCAAACAGTGGCCAATTGTCTAATTTAATTATATTTACTAGATTAATTATTCGGGTTAAGTTAGACTTGCAATAGTTAACTAATTTAGTCTTTTTAATTAACCTCTTGTTTGATAGTCATCTTACAAGCTTGCACATGAATTTACTCAATTTTCTTATTAATTCTAGTTTCATATTCATTAATCCTAGACATATAACTATGTGGTCACAATGTATCATATGAGGGCAATAATCAATAGATGTTCATGCTAATCAATTATCTTCCTATTAACAGAAAATTAATTATTATTCACACACAAGGTTCTTTAGCAAACTAAAATAACAAAAATTCACCAACTTAGAATTAATCCTACCAATCAATCAAACCATATTGTCAACTTTGTATCCCCGAACAGAAGTCTAAAGGTTTTAGCTCATAATTAAAGTAAATAACAGCAAACAATCAAAGTCAAATAGCTTAGTCATGATGAATAAACAAAAGAATAAATGGAATGATGAAATTTTGCCTTAATTACTCTCCGGAATCGAATTCTAGCTTCCTTTGTTGTCTTCTAGGGTTTTTCAGGCTTCTCAATCGTAGCAAGACACTTCTGAATCGTCCCAGAACTCTCTCCTCTCGATCTGTGGAGTTATCTTTAAATAAGCGATCCGACTCGTCGAGTCCCTCTCACATTCCCCGTATTGCGATAACTATCTGGGATCCCGAGTCATTATCCTTCTGATTCCTCGACCGGACTCGTCGAGTCGCTATCGGACTCGACGAGTAGAAGCTTTTTTTTAGTGTTTTTCCTTCTTCATTCCACTCTCGAGCTCCTAACTGCTTCTCTTGCTTCCTTTTGCTTCCGAGCTTCATATTTGGACTGAAAAACATAATTTAGCACTTTTAAGTACCTTTTGTCCATAATATGCGATAATTTAGCTAATATATGAATAAAAAACTATACTAAATACACACTAAATATGCACATATCAACGAGTTCCACCTGGAAGAATCGCGGGGCCACCCCGACTCAACTCGCCGAGTCTCAAGAACAACTCGGCGAGTCCCAGCTCAACTCAGACCACCTGTCAACCCTCTCTAACTCGCCCTGACTCACTGAGTCAACCTATGACTCGACTGGACCACTCACTGGCCGATCTAAGGCAATCTTCAAGCTACTCGCCGAGTCTGTTTGTCGGACTTGGCGAGTCCATGCCATGCAATCACTTAAACTTGCTTCTAAGGTCAGATCTGCTCCAATAATTCATAGATCTGGCCTTCCTAGACTGATTCATCACGTAAAGCCCCTATCTTGGTGTCCATAACACACCCCATGGCTCATAAATAGCATTTTGATCTAAGGCATAAGGATTCCAATCCAAAACCTCCATTGATTCACAAAAGCTTGGGCAAAGGGACACTCTGGACCTCCAAGGGTCCAGATCTATGGTCGAAAACGCTTAAGGGACCAAGGGAGCACTAGATCTAGCCACAAAAGGCCTCAATAAGCCCTAAATCAATGTAAACATCAACATAGAAGAGGATAGCTCGAAGATATTACCACAATGGCGATGCTCTGGACTCCAAACTCTCAGAAAATGGCTCCTCTTGCTTTCCCCTTAGCTGATCCTCCCTTTCCCTTGCAAGATGGCACCTCCAAGATCAATAATGGCCTCCTACTTTGCTCCAAACGCTCACACTCAATTAGGGTTTCACTCAAGGGACTGGTGAGCACAAATGACGGCCATAAGGCCCTTTAAATAGGTCCCAAACCCGAGAAATTAGGGTTTCATTAAACAGTGCGGACTCGCCGAGTCCAGGCGCGAACCCGCGTCCAGAATCGCGACCCTACTCGGCGAGTCTGAGCTCCAACTCGCCGAGTCCCCTCACAAAACATCAAAAATTGAAAGCATAAAAGATACCTAGAAATCCGGGCTGTTACATCATCAGAAGGGGTAGGATGGGAAACATGAGGTGGGTTGTTCTTATGAGTTGGTTGGTAGGGTGAGGGTTTTTAGGTGGTTTTTGCAAAGGATGATTGTTTGTTTTATGAGGAGCATGATATGAAAGTTGAGGTACTTCATGGTTAACATGTCAAACTCTTGTTGAAATCGAAGTTCATCTGTTGCAGCTTCAGGATCATAGATCTCTTCAGAAGGTAAAGCCGGAAGAGATGGATATGAAGGAGCATAGTTTGGAGGAGGTGTGCTAACAGTGCTCATGAGAGCCAGTGGTCCACTTGACAACTCTTGAAGAGTTTGAGAAACGTTTGATTCATGTCCTTTTAGCTCGTCAAAAGGATGGAATAGATTTAGCTTATTGAGCGAACCATTACTTTGAAGACATGACTTAACATTACCCCAACTGTGACAACGTGTTTTTTTTATTGTAGAAGTCAACTAAAGTCAAACTAAGTCAAACTTATTGTTCTGATTTACTTATTTAAGGTTAGATTGATGACCTATATGTGTTTAAAAGCCTTTTATTAGAAGTGCTGCTTAAAATTATAAGTATAGTGCTTAATCCGAGAAGTCTCACCTGGGCCGCAAACCCTCGGTTCGCAGCCGAGAACCCATTTCGGATCGCAAACCCTCGGTTCGCAGCCGAGAACTCCTTTCTGAACGCAAAATTTAGTCTTATCCACTCGGTGCAAAAACTAATGCATGTGTCCGATCATCGATTTTAGCCCTATACATATGGGGGGACTGAAAATACTTCCTCACTTCTACTCTTCTAGCCGAAAACACACTTTTTACTCTCAAGAACACCAACCAAAAACCCCTCATTCTCTGTCAACTATCATCGAAAATCCTTTGTATCTCCTTCGGATTTTGCTTAGAACATCAAGTGTTCTTCATTTCATCAAGATCCTCAATCGAAAACCCTTGAATCCCCTTGGTTTCGCCAAGAACACCAAGATCTTCAATTGGCTGAAAACCCAAGAGGCTGGCCGAAAACGCATTGCAGCTTTCCTAAATCACTTCTAACACTGTTATTTGTAAGTGAAACTTACAAATTAGTCTATTTTCTTAACATACTTGCGATTATATTCACTAATTGTATGCATATATATTACGTGAAATGCTTTTAGGACTCGTTTTTGCCTCGGGACCTAACTTGTTGAAACAAACATCCTATATCGAACCTTCTAACGAATCACTCACATAAGGTGAGTTCATACCCCTGCAATTTACCTTTTCAATGTTTTAGGGGGGGGGGGGGGATACAAGTAAAACACGATATATTTGTGTTAATATTTACATGTGAAAGAAAACAAATAAAGGATTTTTTATGCTTATTAATATTGTTAAAACCATTTTCAAACTCTTTTTAAACTATTTTAAATTTGTGTTTATATGAAAATTCAGATTCATTTCTATATTTATGTATAAGTATGCTTTAACGGACTTAGGACTATTGCTAATATCGTGACTCCTGTTCCTTGTTTGGTTGTGGGCTTAGGGTAGGATCACTAGTCTGACTGTCGGCTAAATCGTAATTATACATGCTAAATATATACATGAATATTAAATCTTATTTTCAAGAACATACTTAACTCATTTGTGCATACTAGACAAATGGGTCTTTTCTCCGAACCATTTGCAGTTCAAACAATCATACTAGTAAACTACAATAGGTATAGTTTAGAGAATCAATTCATACTATTTTCTAGATTAGAGAAACAATACATGAATCAATACATACATACTGCTACAGTTCATTACAAAGTATAATATTCATTTATAAGAACAAGAAGGAACTAATATAGTATACGTAAACAAGTTAACTAGAATATGAGACACTATTTCATGGCATGGCAATATTCTTGCTAAGTCATGTTTTGTAACAAGTCTCCTAGAGGGATAGCGTGAGTTTGTATACATATTTATACGGGACTGACCATCCCACACCTTGCTGCTAGCTACAGTGGGACCTACAGGTCTACAGGAGACAAATGTCATATCATTTTCGACGCCTGAAGAACGTCATGTTTTATACTAGTCAAGCAAGCATGGTTTATAACCTTAATCACATTAAAATCTTAATTAACCCATTTGGTTACAAGGCAGTTAATTCATCAGTAGTGTATTTTAAAACAATACTACTGTAAATCTTCATTTTCCATTACATACATACAATGATATTCTCACATGAGCAACGCATACTATTTTCTAGTAAAGATAGTTTACAATTATGGAAAACATACATTTTATACTATTTCAAGAGAACAAAACATACAAATAGTTTGGTCTTGGGTAGAAGAATACTTTTTATTTAAGCAGAAAATATAGGATTTTCTGGGAAGTACACTAACATTTTCATGAAATAAATACAAACATTTTAACACTAAAAACTTACGAACTCACCAATTTAAATGTTGATACTCTCTTTCAAAATAACTTGTATTCTCAGGGAACCAGTAGACATGTACATTAGCATAGATTTTGAGAAGATGGAGCATGTTCGAGACTCGTCTTTTATTTTTTCTATACATTTTTGGTGTCAAACAACAATACAATGAACACACATGTATTAACTATTTTATTATTGCAATGTATTTTGTTGCTTGTTTTACTATTATGCATTGTTATGATACTATACATGACGTCCTCTACCCCTGAATGTTTCCGCCATCTCGGTTTGGGGGTGTGACACCAACCTTTTCCAAGGTTGTTGATGAAATTCAAATTACGCTCGATTGGAGTTCTTGTTATGCCATGAGCTGTCATATTGTTTACTAGAATCCGGTAGTGATTTGCTGCAAAAGCCATAGATTCACCAAGAGAGGTTGTGAACGTGTCGTATTCATTCACCACTAAAGTCATCCTGTTGTCTTTGACATTTTCTGAACCGTCAAACAGATCCTTAAGCGTATCCCATATCTCCTTAGCAGGTTTGCTCAACTTAATGTGTTCAAAAAGAGATAGAGGGATACAAAAGAAAAGTTCGGAAAATGCAACATCATCTACATGCATCTTTTGTTTGTCCATCAACGTTGGAGGTGTAGGTCGAAATTCGTCTTACCCCATGAGATTTGCAAAAGCATCTCTAACAGCTTGACGAGCAGGAACATAAGGACCTTTAGTAACAGATCTGTAAATTTTGGCACCTTTATCCTGTATTTTCAAGAATCTTTCCATTCTCATCTTCCAATGGTCATATTCTTTGACAATCAGAAATGGGGATCTTATTGGGCAACCCACATTGTTGGTGATATTAACTGAATACAATGATTGATTTTGGTTAGGAATAACCATTGTTGTGTTGTTTTGAGCATATGTGGTATATAGAAGAAATTTTATCCTGATATAAAAATGATTAAGAAACCAAGGTATTCTTAATCAATGCTAATCTGAAGTTGTAGATTCAAAGGACAACCAATCAAGCTCTGATACCGAATGATAAATCAAGAGATGTCACAAGGATATTTCTGCACAAGTTTTAATCTCTTAAACCTTGAATGAACAACAACAATGGATGCTAATAACAAATTCCAGTCAAGTCTAGATAAAACTAGCCATGCCTTGAATAATAAAGAACAATACTCAAGTATTCAGTGCAATGCATTAAAATAAACTAAAGAGAATGATGGAATGAGAGAATGACAAATATGATTCTTGATTGATAAAAGGCACACGGATTAAATGGTTGATACACCTACTTATATTAATTAGGAGCACAATGGAAAAAATAGAAAAAAAGTGAAATATGGACTGTAGGTCAACCGCCTGACTCCACTACTCCATCCTTTTGGATTTGGGCTATGTGTTTCTTGTTGACATGTCCAAGATGACAATGCCACAAGGATGCTTTATCCAAATCGTTGGAAGAATCGATATACAACGCATCATTTCCTATGTTGTCTACAAACATCAAAGTTTCATATATTCCCTTACAAGGAAATGCTTCAAAATAGAAAAAAACCATTAAAGAAAGCGTTAATAGAACCCTTTTCATTATCAAACGAAAATCTAAAACCTTGTTTATGTAAACCATGAAAAGAAATGATGTTTGTTGCCATTTCTGGCGAATAACAACAATTGTTCGAATCTAGTCCTATCCCACTACTAAGCACCAATGAGTAAAATTCAATCTTGGTGACATGCGATGATCTTTTGTTCCCTATGATCAAGTTTATCTTCCCATGCTCCACATCCCTATCTATTATTATGCCCTACAAATCAGAAAAAATGTGAAAACCACATCCTGTATCAACAACCCAAGAAATTGCATGTGATGAGTTATTAGATTGAATAGTATAAGTACCTTTGAAGGATGACTTTATCTTTCCATCCTTGATGTCCTATAGATACTCTGGGAAGCTTCGTTTCCAATGCCCTTTCTCATGGCAGTAGTAGCACTCTACATCCTTCGGGTTGGAGGAGGGTGCAGCGGAACCAACCTTGGTTCCACTAGAGGAGGTGCCGTCGTGGGAATTTCCCTTATGATGACTCTTGGAAGGAGCATTCCTCTTCTTACTCTTCCCCTGTCCAATAGCCAAGATGGGGGCAGCAGTAGGAGTTGATGCAACAGATTTGTTCTTGAGGTTGCTCTCAGCAGGCCTTGAAGCTTGCTCAAAGTGACATCCTCCTTGTTCATGTGGTAGGTCATGCGGAACTGGTTGTAACAAGGAGGTAAGGAGTGAATAATGATATCAATCGCCAGCTCTTCATCGAAGTTAACATTTAACTTCAGCAGGCGGTTGACATATCTCTGTATTTTCTATAGATGGGTTGTGACAGACTCTCCGTCCTTCATATTGGTAATGATCATCAAAGTGATGATCTCGTACCTCTCCTGCCTGGCACTTTGGTGGTACCTGTATAGTAAATCCTGATGCATCTCATAGGGGTAGTAGTCCTCGTAGGACTTTTGGAGTTCGACAGTCATTGTCACAAGCATGATGCAATGGACTTTTGTAGCATCGCACTCATGAGCCTCAAAGGCAGCGATCTCCTCAGGAGTAGCAGTGTTGACATTTACTTCTTTCAGCTCCTTGTCGAGGACATACTCCTTGTCCTCATAGCGAGTAACCATTCGAATGTTACAGATCCAATCATTGAAATTGGACCCATCGAAAATCACCCTCCCACACAAATTCATGAGTGAGAATGAGCCGGAAGAGTTCGAGAGCGTTGTTGTTGTTTGAGGCATACATCTGAAAAAGAAGAGAGACAATGTTTGATTAGATAAGAATGAGAAATTAGACCTAGGATCCAACAACATTATTCACAATTTAGAAGAGGGATGCCGTAATCTAAATCGCAAATAATTTGAAGGTAAGTGAATGCCGATTCACTAATTTCCACCATGAAAAATAAAACCAAAAATTAAGTTTTTAAATTTATTGAAACTCCTAGATCTTTTGAGATTCATTGAACTTTTCAATGGCATGTTTAAATCTCGATATGCCCTTCAAGTTTGTGACTAGGATACCGAGGATCACAAACAAGGTGTGAATAACCATGCAAATGTACTTGGTGCCCGCAAAGTTACAATCACCTAATCAATGTTCCGGTTAGCCACACACGCTCCATTGATCTATGACAAACATCAAGTCGCCCTTTTCCACCTTTGCTAGACCCAAATTAGTATGCTGGTTAACCACACACGCTCCACTAACGTCTTGGCAAAGGTACAAAGTGTAATTTCATGGAATAACATCATTTTCACATTTTTCCTAAAGTAACTAACATTGGGAATTTTATAAAAAAAACATTTAGTTACTTTATTAATCATTATACATTTAATGAGGAATTAGTTTCCCTATCATACGAATTCGGCTAACGACCCTCCACCAATCAAGGAAGTGGTGGGTGAGAGTGGACACCCATTAAACTGCCATTTTTAGGCAACAACCTTATACTCCCCTTATAGACCGGCTTCGTGAATGAGACGTACTAACGGTAAGACTAGCTTAATCTTATACATATATATATATATATATATATATATATATATATATATATATATAATTATTAATCTTATAATATTATAATTGTATAAGGGTGCATTTTAAACATTGTAAAATACTAGGGTTTAGAATTTAAATATTTCAAAATTAAACTTTTTAATCAAAAATTTAAATTCCAAAACTTGAGGGGAAGTTTTGAAAATTTTCAAAACTTTCTAGATAAAAATTCAAACCCTAAAACATTGGATCTAGGTTTCTCTATTGTACATGCAAATTATCCAAAGCTTACAAACCTTAGATCTAGCATACAAAATCCGAAAATATCAAATAAAACAAGTTTAGATGATTACCTTGTGTGTAGATTGAAGATCCTTAGCTTATGAGAACCTAACACCTCAAATGTGATGTCTCTAATGGATCACAAATACCAAAGCAAGTTGGATGATCTTGAAGACAGAGGATCAGAGGATGAAAATTGGATCTTAGATTTCTTAGGGTTTCCAGTGGCCGATTTCTGAAGCCTTAGGGGTTCCTTATATAGTGGTGCAGCTAGGTTTTCAGTCAAAACCATAATTGGATAGCTTAGGCCTTAAGCAGTCCAATGTAACTGTAACACCTAGAATTTAGAAGACCTAGAAAGGAAAGAAAACCTCAAAATCAGGAAGTGACTCGTCGAGTTAATGGGATAACTCGACGAGTAGGAGCGTGTTCTGGGTCGCGGGTTAAGTGACCTACTTGACAAGTTAGAGGACTGACTCGGCGAGTTGGTCAGGGTTCGGGAAACCCTAAATACGGGCTTTGCACCCTATTTAAAGAACATTATAACACTCCATCAGCCTCCTTAATGCTCTCTCAGGACCAGAACAAAACCCTAGTGCCTTCCATGAGCTTTTGAGCCATTTGTGAGCATTCTTGAGTGTTTTGGAGCTTGAAAAAGAAGGCGAAGCCTTGGGGATACAAGAAGAGACTAGTAGATCTAGAGACCTCTTGCATCCTTCTCCATTTTTTGGGAAGAAAGCTTCGACCTTAATCATTATGCACTTAGATCTCTTCTTTTTCACTTTTGGGGGTTTTTGGTCCAAGAACCCTAGCACGAGAGGAATGGACGTCCCAAGGCTTATGTTTTCAGATCTAGCACCATTAAGGGTTGTTATGGCATAAAGGTGCAAGCCTTATGCCATAGGAATCCCCATGCAAGCATAAGAAGTGTTCCTTTGGCCTTTTTAGCTCAAAAGGCCACGAGTGGAGGAAAAAGGTGGTATCTTTGCATGGTTATGAGGTGGTTGGGTCTAGATCTATGTTTTTGATGATTTAAGACCCTCAGAAATCGACTGAATAGTTTTGAATTTAGAGGGACTTAACGAGTCACTCATAGGACTAGGTGAGTCAGGTCGTTTCCTTGCCCAAAACTCTTCTGCTAGCAGGTATGAGTTGGGTTAGTGAGGGACTTAGTTAGTCTGGGTTCATAGTGGACTTGAAGATCATCGTACTCGACGAGTTCAAGGAGGAACTCGGCGAGTCCAACGCAATCTCCCTAATTTATGAAAGTAGACTCGACGGTTTCAAAGGAGAACTCGACGAGTCAGATGAAGAATGGTCTCAAAGTGTTGAAGGCATACTCAACGCGTTCAAGGAGAACTCGACAAGTAGGATCGAAGTCTAGAAGTAACCTGTGAATTGTGGGACTCGACGAGTTGAAGTCAACTCGGAGCGTTAAGTTTGACCGTTGACTTTGACCAAGATTGAACTGGTTTGACTTTTGAGGGTATGGTGGTCTAAGTGTTATTTTGGGTATTAATAATTCGGGGATCCAAAGGATCAGCAGTTCAGGAGTCGCCTAATAGCAGTTAGAAGTGTTCTGCTAGTCTTCAACAGTGCAAGGTGAGTCTCCTCACTGTTTTATGGGTCTAAGGCACCAATGCCGGCCCATTATGTTTATGTTTATGTATAGTAGGAAGACCCGGGGGTTAGCGCTAGGCACTTATTGTTTATGTTCCGGGTTTCGACCTGATGTCGGCAATGATGGGTTTTAAGCAAAACATCATTCCTATGGTGTACATGCAAACCCTAATAGCTTTTGGATCTAGTTTGTCTAATGAACATGCAATTGAATATCTAAAGCTATAAACCCTAGATCTATCTAATAAGAACTGAAATAAGGGTTTAGTAATTAACTTTGATTGTTATTTTGCAATAACAATCAATTCCTTGCTTTGATTGGCTTCAGAAAGCTTAGTGCCTCAAGTGCTGCACCTCTAATGGAGTCACAAACACCACTAAGCAACTTGGATGAAGAGGAGAAGAGAGGAGGCTGCCCAAAACGTCTAGAAACCATAGAGGAAGACTTGTACACGTTTTTGGGGCTTAAGGGTCCTTTATATACATGTAGGCTATTAGGGTTTCCATCTAGGAAACCCTAATCTGACTGCTTAGGCCCTAAGCCGCCCATGGATCCCTTTTTTTAGAGTCATGGACAAAATCTTATGGGCTTCCCCATAAATTTAATCCACTCCACTCTAAGGATTCCATTAGCCCACTCTTTCAATTATCTTATAATTACAATTCCAGTCCCTTAAGTTTAATTAATCTCTTTTAGCCACAAAATTAATTCTTAATTAATTCTTGACTAATATTAATTAAACAATATGATTTCTCCTTTAATATATTATTCTCATAATATATTAATAAATCATAATTAAACCTTTCTCTCCTTAATTCATCCTACATATTGCTATGGTGAAGGCAACCCAAAAGGACCATGCTCATAATTGGGTCAAGTACATACCAAACTAGTTATGGACTTAGACATTAATCCAACAGTCTCCCACTTGGATAAGTCTAATAACTATTTTCCGTATGACTTCAGAACCTGATCAACAATCGTAGCTTTCAATGCCGCTGTCAACTCTGATCTTATCAGATACGCGTGTCCTTTAGATAAGGGATCATATATTCCTCCATTCTCAAGATATCGTATAGACATAAGACATGAATTTCAATCATTCTCTCTATACTCTTTCCTGACTTCTGATTTATGACGATTGACAACAGACTACAATTGAACACATCAACTTAGTCCAGGCTTGGTCAAACGCTTAGGTGTCATCACTAAATCATCGAGAGGCCCACAAATATCGCTTTTATCCCACTTTGGGTAAAAGGAATGGATAAACCTCAACTCAAATGCTCGCTTGCATTTACTAATCGAATCACACACAACAATAAGTTTTATAACACCAAGTTACTGGTGCGTTTACTTATTATCAATGTGCAACCGACCAACAAATAACAACTCACACGTCTTGGTTTCAAGAATATACGATATTATCGTCTCACTAATCACTTGTGATAAATCCATGAAGTGATCCAAGTGAGCATGGGTTTAATCCAATACTCTAATCTTATTAAAGCACTCATTAACTCTGCAGCAAACTTGTGCTATGCCTAAACTCTTCAGACAAGCTACATACTCTTCATGACAGTCTTCCTTCATACCTACTTCCAATGTATGAATGACTGTGGAGGTTCGAATAACCCAGTTATTCTGGAAGTCAAAACATGCAAACTGAAACATAATAATAATACTTAATCCTATATGGCCGCAAACTCATGGGAGTAAATAAAACACTTCTATTTATCCACCATATTGATTACTCATTATTTATCATTTAATGTTTTTGATATTCAACTCATTACTTGAATTACAACAATAATTGTCCCATGCTCCAAGCATGCACACTTTGTTTCCTATGGTCCATGCTTTATGAAATAGATCAATTGAAAAACTTTTCCAATGATGCTCATTTCATAATTCCCAATCCTTACCATTAGTGTAAGAACACAAGGTTCTTTGCTACTATTAGTATATGCAAGATTCTAACATTTTATGCAACGATCCTTTCGCAAAGTCATAGCACAAAAGTCACCAAGACTTGGTCAATGAAATTACAAAGTACTCTATCGGAAATTGTTACAAGACCAATCCACAGACATGAAGTCTTACATTCAAAGTACATTCCTTTGAACATCCTTCTTGCATAAAATTTTCTAATCTAGACATAGACTCTCAATATCCAACTCCCAATATGGAAACATTTCCATATTTTCCATATGACAACTCATTCTTAATAGAATCTTATCTATTCATAATAAAGTCGATATGGTCCATCCAATACCATACTTCTAACTACTCACAAGCGAGCAATCCTCAGCGAACTTTGGATCGTCCTTTGATAGTTGTTTAATTATTTTTTAGTCAAAACCGATTCTAGTCCTTTTCCCTCTTAATGCTCTAGAAAATTGGAAAATTTTAGAATGGTCAAATATTATAGCATTTGCAATCGATCCGATACCCGAAGCATATAGGAAACGATGCATAATGTCTTACATAAAGATGTGATACTTCATCAATCTTTTGCCATAATATTTTATGTGTCACATTCTCACAATTCGAACTATGAAGAGGGATGCCGTAAACATAATCGAAATTTAAGAACACACTATGTATCCTTTGACTAAATTTATTAAAATTTATGAATCTAAGCTTTAGATTTTGAAACGAAGTATAATATTCTCTCCCTTAATTATAGCAAAACAACTTTTCAACCCATGCAACTTTGCAAATTGAATCTTTGTTTTTCTATAATTAATATTGCTAACTTGCAATACTCGCCATAATAATCATACAAGCATAACACTTATGCTCCCACTATCATGATGATTATTATCATATAAGCATAACACTTATGCTCCCACTAGCTTTGACATGTATTCAGAAAACAAATGACCTTCCAGAAAACAATCCCTATTGAATTTCTGAAATTCATATTTCTAATACCAGATGCTTCGATAAGCCTTTATCTAAGCTTCTTAAACTTATTCACCTTTGCCTTAGATAGCTCATATGTGTGTTTAAACAATTCAGAACTTATGTTACTAAGTTCCAAATGTTCAAACTAATTGCCAAATCTCACAATTCGAACTATGGAAAGGGATACCATAACCATAATCGAATTTGAGAACACAATTTTCACAATTGCTATCTTCTTAAAATCTCTCTTAGTGAAAGCATTTCCTCACAGTCATTTTCATGAAGGAGGGAATATTATGAAACTTAGATTTTATGGTGTATGAGTTCCTATCCATGTAAATATGCCAAAACCAAAGTTGGCGACAAATCCAAACTCATATGGACTGAACTTTCTTAATCTTCATTTCTTGCCTTGTGGTGACACGAGTGCCCACCATGTCTTCCAAATAGTTTAGCAACTTCTCCTTACATATCAATGTACTTTCCATTGATCAAGGTACTTTGTCTTTATACATTCAAATGAGAACTCATAGAACTCACATGCATAATTAACTTAATTGGAATGGCACATAAACAAAATAATGTCAACACGATAGGTTGTTAACCTTAAGTCGTGTGCTAGTGATGATCGATAAGGTTTATTCTTGATCTGTTCTTGTAACTTTTCCAAGAGGAAACTCCCACTGACTCCTTGTCATATAAGGTTCTCCTGTCAAGAAACATTTCTTGACAAACAAATATTCAAGAGTTAGTGTAGTTCTTATCAAGACAAAACACTTCACAAATTGGTCTAGTTGGTCTTTGTCTTATCCAAGACATCACAACTTACCAATTTTAAATGTGCAAGAATAAGAAAACCTTTTCCAAATTCCACATTTGATGAGTGTTATAAACCTACTTAAGACTTGTCACTCAATTCACAATCTTGGAGTACGACTCTAAGATTCGATATTGGAACGAAATATGATTGACTTCTTGATTTAACCATTTCTACTATTCTCGATTCCTCTTCTTAGACATACAAATGTACTAAGAGTCACTTAGAGAATCAATTGAGATATGGTTCTAAATCATTAAGACTTATCATAAAACACAATAAAAGGTACTCTCCCTTCTTCTTAGAATAGAGAAACTTTTATCTTTCTGCCTACTTGATTCTTCTTTATTCGTTCTGTTATTCATTGAAACTCTTTCAATCAACTCAGAATTACACTTAATCTTATAAGTATAATCATATTTACTAAACTTTTAGAAAATCATGACGAATATCTTATCTCTCTTTGTGGTGGACTTGATCAACGCACAACCTAGTGTACTCGATCTACTAGTCCTTCACTTGACACTTTGTCAAAGAATTAGTCTAATTTCCAAATATGAAAGTTTTCATTCATCACGCAACCAAGTTGTATGATTCAAAGTTTCCCTCCAATTGAAACTTGGGCGATGAGAAACTCTCCCTATTTGGTGAATTCTTGACATCTCCACAAATAACATAATAAAGAATCAAATCCATTATTGCTAATAATAGAAACCTTCAAACATCATTTTTTCATACATGCCACTGCAAGGATAAATAAATAAGATAAAATCAAAATTCATTTTATTGCGGAAAAATTTGTCCTTACAATGTAATTCAATTGAAAAACTATGTTATTACATATTTCTTAACAATCTATTCTAACTCCAAGTAGTAGCTTAAAAATCCAATCTTCAAAAAATGCGATCGAAATGCACTTTCTTTACGATTAGATTCAGCTCACTTCTTCCCTTAAGCTTCCTCTATTTTCTTCGATCCTATAAAACATCAAAATGTAATCTTATCACATCATGTATTAAGAATCTAGAATAGGAACTTACAAGAGTTAATTAATGGATTTTACCTGAAGCAGAGCCATACGTCTTGACTCTCTCATCTCTTAGATCTATCAGGTAGTTAGGACAGCTTCGTCTCCAATGCCCCTTCTCTTGGCAATAAAAGCAAATGGAATCCTTTGGCACAGCACACCGGACAATCATAGACTTAGTTCTTTATGGACTTCCAATGTTGCCAGTGTCCATTGAAGTTTGGGAGTTTGATTTACCAGACAAATTTGCTTGACCAGCACGCCAAATCATTGCTGATTCAGCAGCTATGAGCAAATAGGTGAGATCAATGAGGGTCACGTCGTGATCCATCATATAGTACTCTCTAACGAACTCACTACATGATTCCGGAAGTGACTGTAGAACCCAGTCAATAGCCAACTCACTTGAAATCTCGACACCCAACATGCTTAACCTATCAATGTGTGACTTCATCTCTAAGACGTGTGCACACACAGGTTTCCCATCTTCGTGTTTACTTGCCAAAAGGGCTTGAGTGAGCTTGAACTTTTCAAGCCTTCGAAATTTTGGGTCAGGGAGAACAATTTGAGGAGGTGGAGGAAGTGAAGCATGACTCTCATTTCCTTGATCGTATCTCGGAACGTCATCTTCATTTGGAAAGCTTGTTGCAAAGGATTTGGGAAGACCATTGTAAGATTCAGACATCTACAATACGGGTGAAAATTCAAGTTAAGTTGATTGAGTCCTTAATAAAACACCCAAATGAGTTATTAAGGCTAGGATCCAACACAATATTCTACAGCCTAGAAGAGGGATGCCGTAATCTAGTCGCAAAATATTTGAAGGTAGGTAAATGACGATTTACCAATTTCCACCATGAAAAACGAAAAGGAAGTTTAAGTTTTAAATGAATTGAATCTCCTAGATCTTTTGAGATCCATTGAACTTTTCAATGGCATGTTTAATCTCGATTATGCTCTACTATTTGTGACTGGGATGCCGAGGATCACAAACAAGCCGTGAATAACCATACGAATCACGTGGTGCACCAAATGCTACTATCACCTAATCAATGTGCCGGTTAGCCACACACACTCCATTGATCTATGATAAACATTGAGCCACCCTTCGCCACCAATGTCATCACCAAATTAGTGTGCTGGTTAACCACACACGCTCCACTAATGTTTGACAAGGGTACGAAGTGTAATTCCATGGGTTAGCATACACTTTCACATTTTGCCTAAAGTAACTATGATTTGGGAATTTGTATAAACATTTAGTTACTTTGTACTTCATTATACTTATAATGGAAGGTTTTTGTCCTATCCTACCCATTCGGCTAACGACCCTCCACTAGTCAAGAGTGTGGTGGGAAAGAGTGGATACCCATTCAATCGCCATTTTATAGGCAATTTCCTTAAGCACCCCTTATAGACCAGCTTCGTGAATGAGGCCTAGTAACGGTAAGACTGACTGTTTACTCATACATATATATAATATTAGACTTTTAATGTTATATATAGTATAGGGTGTATTTTACACTTTTAAAATACTAGGTGGTTTAACTTAGTAAATTATACCTTTAATTTAATTAAATGTAAACCAAAACTTTATGGATTTATTAAATCACTTTTAATTATACACTTTAATTAATTAATAAAACCATAAGGGTGTGATTTGAACTTTTCAACTTACTAGGGTTTTAGAATTTAACATTTCAAAATTAAACTTTTAATCAACTTTTAAATTCCAAAACTTGAGGGCAAGTTTTGAAACATTTCAAAACATTAGGGTTTAGAATTTAAATATTTCAAAATTAAACTTTTAATCAAAAAATTTTAATTCCAAAACTTGAGGGCAAGTTTTGAAACTTTTCAAAACATTAGGGTTTAACTTATTTAAATTTCAAAAACAAAACTTTGAAGTTCAAATTTAAACTATAAAACCTAAATGGTGCAATTTGAAACTTTTTCACAAGATAATTCAAATCTAAATTACAAATAATCAATATTTATCTAATAAAACAAAAGATTATCTAAATTTTGACAATTATCTTCTATTTTGGTAAGGATATTCACCCAAAATCAATAAAATCGGATTTTATGAATAAAAAATGTTTATGGTAAGTATCCCAAGCCAAAACAACAAGAAAATCGCAAAAACAGCTTGCCAGACCCGCGGACTCGTCGAGTACAGACGACTCGGCGAGTTCACCAAGTGACTCGGCGATTCAGGCATGTAGAAGCCAAAAAATTTCGATTTTCAATCAAATTTCGATCAATTAAGCATCAAATTCACTAGCAAACAGCCCTAGGCTCTGATACCACTGATGAGTTTTAAGCAAAACATCATTTCTATGGTGTACATGCAAACCCTAATAGGTTTTGGATCTAGTTTGTCTAATGAACATGCAATTTAATATTCAAAGCTATAAACCCTAGATCTATCTAATAAGAACTGAAATAAGGGTTTAGTAATTACCTTTGATTGTTATATTGCAATAACAATCAATTCCTTGCTTTGATTGGCTTCAGAAAGCTTAGTGCCTCACGTGCTGCACCTCTAATGGAGTCACAAACACTACTAAACAACTTGGATGAAGAGGAGAAGAGAGGAGGCTGCCCAAAAAGTCTAGAAACCCTAGAGGAAGACTTGTCCACGTTTTTGGGGCTTAAGGGTCCTTTATATACATGTAGGCTATTAGGGTTTCCAATTAGGAAACCCTAATCTGACTGCTTAGGCCCTAAGCAGCTCATGGATCCCTTTCTTTAGAGTCATGGACAAAATCTTATGGGCTTCTCCATAAATTTTGTCCACTCCACTCTATGGATTCCATTAGCCCACTCTTGCAATTATCTTATAATTACAATTCCAGTCTCTTAAGTTTAATTAATCTCTTTTAGCCACAAAATTAATTCTTGACTAATATTAATTAAACAATATGATTTCTCCTTGAATATATTATTCTCATAATATATTAATAAATCATAATTAAACCTTTCTCTCCTTAATTCATCCTACATATTGCTATGGTGAAGGCAACCCAAAAGGATCATGCTCATAATCGGGTCAAGTAGATACCAAAATAGTTATGGACTTAGACACTAATCCAACAGGCAAGGCCCGAGGAAGGTTTGAATGCTAGAGGTCTTTGTGATTCTTGCATGAGTAGGTATGATAGGTTTAGGACCATGGATCCACTGTCGGGATAAGCCCGTAGTATGTCAGATGATAGTATGTCTCTAGTCCGGGGGTCCGATGCCGAGGCAATCCCGAGGAAGATTATTATGTTGTATGTTAGATTACACATGTTGTCTTTGTGATATTTGTATGTGCCTGGTAGGGAGGTGAGTGTGGGCGAGGTCGCGTTTCTCATCACTAGCTGAGTATGGATGGGGTTCCATATCTTAACATTAGGAGAGTAGGGGCGAGGCCCGCGATAGGAAGGCGTGACTGTGGGCGGGGGCCCGTATCTCACTATTATCAAGAGTATGGACGGGGTTCCACAACTTCAATAGCAGAATAGGGGCGAGGCCCTAGTTAGGTGAGGCCTTAGATCAAGGAACAGTTAGAGAGTGTTTATTTATTAGTATGCTATTTGATTGTATGTATGTTTGTAGCGGGCGAGGCCCGGAGGCAGGCGGGGCCTAAGAGAGACATATATGGATACCGAGCGGGGCTCGATGCCAGGTAGGACCTGATGCCAGGCGGGGCCCGATGCAGCAGGCGGGGCCCATTACATGGTTATGTGTTCATGGTTATGTGTATATGGTATGTGGTAGGTTGGGAAACTCACTAAGCTTCGTGCTTACAGTTTTCAGTTTTGGTTTCAAGTACTTCCGATAGCGCAGAGAAGAGCTCGGGGTGATCGCATGGCACACACACCAAAGGAGTTTTAGCCTGGGATGTTTAGTCTGATAAAACGAACAAGTTTTTTGAAAGGATACTCTATTGTGTTATATAATCCTTTAGTGATGGTTGAAATGACTTAATACTTATGGTTTTATTAATGTTATAAAAAGAATTTTTTTGTCATGATTTTTGGGATGTTTCAAGTTGGTATCAGAGCCTTGGTTTGAAGGATTCGGGTACACTCTTGGGTGTGTCTGGAATCAAACTGAGGACTTGGTATGAGAATTTTCAAAAGAGAATCATTTTTTTAAAAGAGTTAGGGAAAAAGGAAAAGAACTTTTAGAAAAGAAAAGAACTTTGAAAACAGAAAAGGGTGTGGTGCATGCAATCAGCCAAGCTCAAGTAAGTTCTCCCAAATTACCCATACAAGTTTATGTTATGATATGATTATAAGATCTGCATGCTAGATTAGGACTAAGGATCTAAGAGGATGCCTTATGTGCCTGTTATATGTGTATGAGCTTTATAAGTTGCATGCTAGTACAGATTCGTGATTAGGGGATAGAACAGTTTGATTGGATTATGTGGTTAGGTTTCCACTATTGTATGAATGCTGCTTGCTTTGTGCTTATGGGACTTTTAGTAATGCAAGCTAGCTATTAAGTGAATATGTTAAGCCACATGTGGCACAGGCTGGATAATCTCAGAGTGACAAGATTTGACCCTATTGCGCAGCTCTTGTCTGAGTCCAACTGTTTTAGGGATGAGTCTTTTACTCAAAGGCTTATCTGATCTCTGTTGTATGTGGCTATATTCATGAGGTAGCTAGTTGACATTATTAGGAAGTTATTCAGTAGCTGAGGACGGAATAAGATAGAGGATAACCTAGGGCAAACCTAGGATGAGAGTAGTGCTGAGAGCGGTGTTAGTAGTAGTGAAAGGGACTTGGTGTAGTCGAAGCAATTCTTAAGAAAAGTACGAATAGATGTGGAAGGTAGTAGTGGCCCATACTACTGAAAGCAGAGGATCTGTACTTGATTCAAGAAGGGCCGAGATAAAACCAGGGATCTTGTAGTGCGTGTGTGTGTGATCCCTCGGTAGTAATGTGTATTCTGATGGTTGTTATGATATGTTTTCAACATGGTAACGTTGCGGGAGAGACCAGTAGGCGGTTCAGGCGCTAGCGAGGGATCAAGCTCGGGTTCAGGACCTGAACATATCGAGGAGTGCATTAGGGAGTTTGTATCAGCTGAGATTGCATGCAGTATTCTAGAACAGATTCATGTGATCTTTGGCACGGTCAAGGAGGGCATACTAGAGATTTTAGATGAGACGCTGGGAGCTTTTCGCACTAAGATGATGGCCATGATGAGAGTGTGTGCATTAACATTTCGAGAGTTCAGAGCTTGTGGAGCTCCAGATTACCATGGGGCTAGAGACCCCATTGCTAGCAGCAGATGGTTGGTTGATGTCGCCAACACTTTTTGTTCTAGCCGGTGTCCCGAGGGGGACAAGGTTCGACTCGCCTCCTGTTTCCTGAATGATAGAGCGCAAGATTGGTAGGAGGAGGTTGGTCATGCTATTGGGGATGATGTCGCATTGGACGTGATGACATGGAGCGATTTCTTGGTTAGGTTCAAGGCCGAGTTTGCACCGGTGATTGAGGTGCAACAGTTAGCCCGAGAGTTCCTGGATCCGCGACAGACTACAGAGACAGTGGCGGAAATCACAGCCAAGTTCAGGGAAAGGAATCTTCTTGTTCAATAGTATGTGGCGGACAAAGAAATGAAGAAGGCTCGGTACCATGAGATGTTGAGGAGCGATATCAGTCAGTCCATGAGTCGGTCCAGCTGGAAGATATGATCGCTCGGGGCAGAGAAAGAGAGATTGATCTTGAGACAGAAAAGAAGAGGAAGCTAGTAGAGGTTCAAATATCTATGGGTTCGGGCAAAAGGCCCAAGACATTAGACTCTAGATTGAGAGGTCCTCAGGATCGGAGTCGCTGTGGCAAGTGTGGCAGGACGCACGAGGGTGCCTGTAGTAGTAACAACAGTGGTGATCCGGGTTGCTTCAAGTGCGACCGGCTTGGTCATTTTAGCAGGGATTGTACTGCTACCACCACCCAGGGTTCAGACTTGATTTGTTTCCACTACAGTCGGAAGGGCCAGAAGAAGGCCCAGTGCCCGAGTTTGCTTTTAGCAGGACAGGTGATGGCACCTGCTCCTACGACTTTGAGGATCACCGATAGCCGTTAGGGTCAGGAAGAGGCGCCTGCGACGAGGAGCGGGGCGTACCAGTTGGTTTCAGAGGAGGAGCGAGTAGCCCCCGATGTGTCAGGTACGTGTCTTTCATTTCTTTTTCATCTTACGTTATGATTTTTTTATTATGGTTCTGCATCGGTATTGGTAAAGGAATTTCTGAAAATTTTGAGGCCTGCTTGTGATTGAGTTATATGCCATCTGCATACCCTGGATTTTAGAATGGTAGTTAGACGTCGTTCCCTTCTTAGAGCAGGTTACTTAGGATGCAGTAACTATAGCATGCATGAGAGGGACTCGGGAGTGTCTCGCTAGTTTTCAGGGAAGGCATCGTCGGAGCATTGGTCGGTTAGATCACCAGCTATGGTAATTGTGGGTGGACCACAGGGTGGCCAGAAGATGATAGGGAGAATTGGGAACTCTCCCAAGCTGTGAGATGTGAGGAGCTAGATGAATCGAAGTGGGGGAGAGCCACCTGAGTGGCCCATGACAGAAGTAAGTGCAAGAAGGGGTTGGGAAACCAGGTCGGAGATCTTCCGGCAATGCGCGAGTTTAGTCAGGATATAAGACTGCAGGATAGTCGCAACATTCCCCAGTAGCGAGTTAGTAAGGCAGGTGTTATGAGATTGTGGGTAGGCCGTAGCATTCAGTAGTAGCCTACTTAGCGGAGTATGGGCGAGGGCCCGTATCTCCTAGTTAACGGAGTGCGGGTGAGGGCCCGTATCTCCTAGTTCGTGGAGTGTGGGTAGGGGCCCATATCTCTGAATTAGCATGATAAGAATCAGGAAAGAATAGCAAGTTAATATTAGAGGAGGAGTGGGCTTGCGTAGCCCTAGATAGGTAAGACCTTTAGGAGAGGCCGCTCTGAAGTATAGTTGGGTGAGACCCGTGGGCGAGGCCCGTGTACTTAGCAGGTGGGACCTGGTAGAGCCCTTAGGGTTTAGGTAGGGGATCAAGGATCCCATATCTTCTAGAGCCAGAATGGCTAGGTTGGTAGAGCAGTTCCGGTAGTCGTAGTACCTTTAGAAGTCATTGAGAGCGACTGAGGGATTGTTCTTACGTTCGGTAACCGATGGGGGACCGGTATTTCGAGTAATGGTAGGTCAGTTGGGACCAAAGTGGTCTCGGTTCATCCGGAAGGTGGATAAGAGTCAGCAGGACTTCAGACATGAGTAATGATAAAGGATTTTGTGCGTTCTCAGAGTAAATGAGATGACTCTATGATGCAGCTCTTGTCTGAGTCTTAACTGTTGCAGAGAGGGATCTTCTACTCGAAGGATTATCTAAATCACATGTCGGGTGGAGCTTTTAGTATTGGAGCATTGTATGCGAATCATTCAGTGGGTAAGGGTGTGATGACCGACACTCCAAGTGGCTGGGATTGCAGCTTCATTAGAGGATATTTCCTTGAAAGAGTTAGAAAAAGTTGTTACTTATGGCAAGCCGCCTTGGGAAGGCCAATGACAGCGTAGGGAACAAGGGTTAACCTCAAAATTTGGAAGTGACTCATCGAGTTGATGGGACGACTTAACGAGTAGGAGCGTGTTTTGGGTCGCGGGTTAAGTGACCTACTCGACGAGTCAGGGACTAACTCGGCGAGTTGGTCAGGGTTTGGGAAACCCTAAATACGGGCCTTGTAACCTATTTAAAGAACATTATAACACTCCATCAGCCTCCTTAATGCTCTCTCAAGACCAGAACGAAACCCTAGTGCCTTCCATGAGCTTTTGAGCCATTTGTGAGCATTCTTGAGTGTTTTGGAACTTGAAGAAGAAGGTGAATCCTTGGGGATACAAGAAGAGACTTGTAGTTCTAGAGAACTCTTGCATCCTTCTCCATTTTCTGGTAAGAAAGCTTCAACCTTGATCATTATGCACTTAGATCTCTTATTTGTCACTTTTGGGGGTTTTTGGTCCAAGAACCCTACCATGAGAGGAATGGACGTCCCAAGGGCTTATGTTTTCAGATCTAGCACCATTAAGGGCTAATATGACATAAAGGTGCAAGATTTATGCCATAGGAATCCCCATGCAAACATAAGAAGTGTTCCTTTGGCCTTTTTAGCTCAAAAGAACATGAGTGGAGGAAAAAGGCGGTAGCTTTGCATGGTTATGAAGTGGTTGGGTCCAGATCTATGTTTTGGATGCTTTAAGACCCTCAGGAATCGATTGAATAGTTTTGGATATAGAGGGACTCGGCGAGTCAGACTGTTTCCTTGCCCAAAACCCTTCTGCTAGCAGGTATGAGTTAGGTTAGTAAGGGACTCAGTCAGTCTGGGTTCATAGTGGACCTGAAGATCATCGTACTCGACGAGTTCAAGGAGGAACTTGGTGAGTCCAAGGTAATATCCCTAATTTATGAACGTGGACTCGACGAGTTCAAAGGAGAACTCGACGAGTCAGATGAAGAAGGGTCCCAAAGTGTTGAAGGCGTACTCGACGAGTAAGACCGAAGTCCAAAAGTAACCTGTGAATTATGGGACACGATGAGTTGACGAGTCAACTCGGCGAGTTGAAGTTAACTAGGCGCGTTGACTTTGATCAAGCTTGACCTAGTTTGGCTTTTGAGGGTATTGTGGTCTAAGTGTTATTTTCGGTATTAATAGTTCGGGGAGCCGAAGGATCAACAGTTCAAGGGTCACTTGATAACAGTCAGAAGTGTTCAGCTAGCCTTCAGCAGTGCAAGTTTAGTCTCCTTATTGTTTGTATGGGTCTAAGGCACCAATTCCAGTCCATTATGTTTATGTTTATGTATAGTAGGAAGACCCGGCGGTTAGCCCTAGGCACTTATTTTTTATGTTCTAGGTTTCGACCTGATGTTGGGCGAGACCCGAGGAAGGTTAGAATGATAAAGGTCTTTGTGATTTATGCATGAGTAGGTATGATAGGTTTAGGACCGGGGGTCCAATGTCGGGATAAGCCCGTAGTATGTTAGATGATGGTATGTCTCCGGGCCGGGGGTCCGATGCCGAGGCAATCCCGAGGAAGATTCTTATGTTGTATGTTAGAGTATACCTGTTGTCTCTGTGATATTTGTATGTGCCTGGTAAGGAGGTGAGTGTGGGCGAGGTCTCGTTTCTCATCACTAGCTGAGTATGGATGGGGTTCCATATCTTAACATTAGGAGAGTAGGGGCAACGCCCGTGATAGGAAGGAGTGACTGTGGGCGGGGGCCCGTATCTCACTATTATCAAGAGTATGGACGGGGTTCCACAACTTAAGTAGCAGGATAGGGGCGAGGCCTTAGTTAGGTGAGGCCTTAGATCAGGGAACAGTTAGAGAGTGTTTATTTATTAGTATGCTATTTGATTGTATGTATGTAGCGGGCGAGGCCTGAAGGCAGGCGGGGCCTAAGAGAGACAAATCTGTATACCGAGCCGGGCTCGATGCCAACTGGGACCTGATGCCAGGCGGGGCCTGATGTCGGGCAAGGTCCGATGTAGTGGGCGGGGGCCCAGTACATGGTTATGTGTTCATGGTTATGCGTATATGGTATGTGGTAGGTTGGGGAACTCAGTAAGCTTCATGCTTACGGTTTTCAGTTTTGGTTTCAGGTACTTCCGGTAGCAGATGGAAGAGCTCAGGGTGATCGCATGACACACACACCAAACGAGTTTTAGCCTGGGATGTTTACTTTGATAAAATGAACAAGTGTTTTGAAATGATACTCTGTTGTGTTATATAATCCTTTAGTGATGGTTGAAATGACTTAATACTTATGGTTTTATTAATGTTTTAAAAATAATTTTTTGGTCATGATTTTTGGGATGTTTCATTAACCTTCTTGAATAAGGCATTGGACGATTTCTCAGTGGGCTTCCACCCTAATTTCGTCCACCCCTTTTATCCATATGATCCACAGCCCTAAATCCAATTATCTTATAATTCCAATTCCAGTCTCCTAAGTTTAATCAATATATTTTGATCACAAAATTAATTTCTTAATTAATTCCTGACCAGTATTAATTAATTAATATGATTTTTCTTTTAATATATTATTCATATAATATATTAATAAACCATAATATCCTCTTTCTCCACTAATCATCCAGTCAAGTTGCTCCGGTGAAGGCAACCCAAAAGGACCCTGGTACAACTAGATTAAGTACATACCAAATATAGTTATCGACTTAGACACTAATCCAACAGGTACGTACACCCGAAAGAACCCCGGGTGTAAAATGCTTATTGAAGATGTTGGGGACCCGATAGAGACCATGATTAACGTCCCCCTAGAGTGGTGTTTTACCCTGTAATTTCTTAACAAAACAATGGTTACGCCAAAACTCAAGATATCCATCATTCTTTACTGTTAATTCGGACACACTAAGAAGATATTTCGTTAAGTTAGGGACAACTAAAATAAATGGCAAGAAAATATGATGCGAATAACTGAAACTAACATGAGAAATAGACAAGTGATTACCATTTCCAATCTTCAACTTGTCTAGACCAATGTAGTCTTCAACAAGGTTGATTTTGCGAATGTCGAAAGTGACATGGTCGGTTGCTCGGTGTCAACATACCAGGGGGTCCATTATTGTGGATGAAGTAGCAGTTTGAGCAAGATTAGCATGTCGAGAGGAAGAACGTGAATTGAGGCATATGGACGGATAGTTGGTTTGGTTATTGCGTTGGTAACAGTCTATGGCTTCATGCCCTGGACGATTACACAACTAGCACATGGGTCGACGACGACAATTGTCATGCTTGCAATTTGGAGAGGCAACATTTAAGTTGTTGGAAGATGGAGTCGACCTACGATATAAGCGTTGAGCCATAAATTCTATAGACCCAAAGATGGGGAAGGTAGGAGTGATGGGTGGAGTGAGAATCAGAACATGGCGATTGTGCTCATGTTCTATTATAACTTCTTCTTTCTGAGGAAAACCTAAAAGATCGTCAACGAAGACCCCATCGGACTTCATCATGAAGGCTATGATAAAGGTGGCATAAGAGGAATCGAGTCTAGTAAGAATATAGCCAATTAAATCTTCCTCTGGAATTGGATTCAGATTCTCTACAAGAGAATCCACAATAAACCTCTTGCGTTCAATATAATCAAGCATCCAGAGAGAACCCTTGGAAGGTGTTTAGAATTAGACCTTCATCGTCATATGGCAGACCTTGGTTTGGGATTGAAATTTTTTTCTCAAGAGATGTCCAGGTAGTGTATGAGGTGCGGGCCTGAACAACAATGGAGAGAGCCCGTTCAGATAGGGCCGATTTCATCGATAAAAGAACAAATCGATCCTTTTTCTTCTAGATAGCATAGTCTGGATTAAGTTTGGGGACAGAGGCGATGTCTTCTTGAGAGTTGCTAGAGACATATGTTGTCGCAGGTGGAATGGAATTGAAGATGAAGGATTCCAAATCAAAGGTTTCGAGTGCTGAGATGATTGTAGATCACCATAGTGAATAATTATCTCGATCGAGCTTAATGTTGATTGATGGTATCTGAAGATTAATGGCGGTTGTGGAATTGGCGTGGGCCAAAAAAGAAGCACCTGACGTGGCCATAAAGGAGAAACGGATCAAGGAATTTATGAAGATGAAGGATTGATTCCAAATCAAAGGTTTCAAGTGCTGAGATGACTGTAGATCACCATAGTGAATAATTATCTCGATCATGCTTAATGTTGATCAATGGTATCTGAAGATTAATGGCGGTTATGAATTGGCATGGGCCAAAAGAGAAGCACCTGAAAGCGGCCATAAAGGAGAAACGGATCAAGGAATTTAGGGGAAAAAATTATAGGGCTCTTGCTAACATACAAAGGAAGAACTCTTGGACATTTTATCTATTTTCTTCGGTGTAGTGTACAAAGATTGTAGATATGCTTATAAACAATAGAAAATAAATGTGGCCTATCGATACGACACTACCTAACAATATACATAAAACTAGGTAAAAACATTTTGAACCCTTCAGATTCATGTTGAACACATGGTTATTAAATATTAATCAACCTATACAAAATTATATCACTGATTTAAGATGATTTTATGCAAAAGGTAATATTAGAGAATAAGAATTGTGTAGGCAACATGTTTTTGCGTAGTTCGACATAAATTCAGTGTTCTAATCAAATTAAAGCAGTATTAAATCAGAATAAAAAAGAAATTTGGATACATGTATTTGGGTTTTCGGAAAAAATAATATTTAAACCAGTTCTAAATCTGAATAAGAAACAGATTTGGATAGAGTCAAACCTAGTCGTACATAAGAAGCTGTAGACGAAACTTCTATCTGGGACCCACACGGCACGTGGAAAAAATCTGACGCACGAGCTGACGCTTTTTTAGTCAAACCCTAATTCTCACAACCCACACTTTACATTTCACAATTCACACACGTATCAAAAGCACAGAAAAAGTCAAACATTTGGTCTTCAACGACTCTCCTTGTTCTTTATATATACCCTTCCTGTTTCCACCATTAAAAGACTCTTTGAATCGAACTCATCTCCCTTTCTTTATTCATGGGCAATTTTACTTTGGATACTTCTGAACCTTTGGTGTTATTCAACAAGACTTCAAGGTGGAACCCGTTCTCGATGGTTCCAGGCGGCGCTGCTGCTGATGTTGTGGCTGAAGGCCAAGATAATCGTCGGAACGTTTTGAGTGAGATGGATCTATTTTCTACAAGAAACCACAGTCATAATAGGGTTGTTGTGAAGAAGGAGAATTTTCTTGGGAATGATCTTGATCTAAATGTAAGTAATTAAAATGTAAATTGCTTTTTAATTTGTATCATTTAATTTTTATTATTATTTAATTTTTGCTTATTATTCTTAATCCTTCTCATTGATAGACCGGTTTGAATCTTGTTACGATGGTAAGTAATCGATCAAAGATGGGCGATGACATTTCAACCACTGGCGAAGACCAAACTATTGATAAGGTGTGTTCATCAAATTTATTAGAAAGAAATAGTAATTTGTAACATTATTATAGCACAATCTTGTTTTAATATATTTGAAATCTGGGATATAAATATCTTGATCTGTTGCAATATAATATTTTATCAAAGATTTTTGCAAAATATATATTTTGTATATTATACACCTAACAAGTAATATTCTATAAGGCAAATGATTTTAAGGTTCTAAAAATGCCGAAATTAACAATTCTTACTTCGTACTATTTAACGCCATCAAATTTTTTAATCTGATCTAAATTACTTTTGTTTTTATGTTGATTTTCAGTTGAAAGATATACAAAATGAGTTAGAAAGAATGAACATCGAGAACCAAAGACTAAGAGAGATGTGCTTACAAGTTAGCAACAATTACAACGCCTTACAAACGCATTTTGTGACTCTAATGCATCAACAAGAACAAGAAATGAGAAATGAAAACATTCAAAATCTAGATCAGAATGCCAATGATCATCTTTCTCATGATCAAGTTTCAGTAGCAGTGCCAAGACAGTTCATGGAATTACGACAAAGTACTCATGATCATTTGATATCTCGTGATTCTTCATCAGAAGAAAAGACAATTGATAGAGACACCAAGACTATCGCTCGCGAAGATACCCCAGATTCAGACGTATGGACATCTAACAAAGTTCCCAAATTGGTTGTCCCCGAAAACATTGAACATACAAATGACCCAACAATGCGTAAAGTTCGTGTTTCAGTTAGGGCACGTTCAGAAGCACCAATGGTAAATAATTAGATTGAACTTATTCAAAGAATATACAACAGTTTTTGTTCATTTGTAGTGATCTAATTATGTTAAGATATAATGGGGTGCATATATGCAGATTTCTGACGGATGTCAATGGCGAAAGTATGGGCAAAAAATGGCAAAAGGGAACCCATGTCCACGAGCATACTACCGTTGCACGATGGCAGTGGGGTGCCCGGTTCGGAAACAAGTTCAAAGATGGGCTGATGATCAGACAATTTTAGTAACCACCTACGAAGGGACTCACAACCACCCACTGCCGCCAGCAGCAGTAGCAATGGCGTCAACTACATCAGCTGCAGCCACCATGTTGCTCTCTGGTTCAACCTCGAGTGTGGATGGTTTCATGAACTCTAACCTTTTGGCTCAGGCAATTCGACCACCCAATATCGCCACAATATCTGCCTCAGCCCCATTTCCTACGATTACATTAGACCTTACTCACCCTCCAAATTCAACTCCAATATTTGAGGGTTATAATAACCCTGCAGCATCACAATTTGCAATGCCATTACAAGCGTTTCACCAAGGTGGTAGTGGTGCCATGGTATACAACCAATCAAGATTTTCTGGTCTCCATTTATCTAACAACGAATTGTCCAATCAAGTGTTACAGTATCAGCAAACTGCACCACCGCAACACCACCAATCTCAGCCGCATGCATCATTTGGGCATTCACTTAGTGCTGCTACGGCTGCCATCACCGCTGATCCAAATTTCACTGCAGCCTTAGCTGCTGCGATCACATCGATTATGGGCGGTAATGGTAGCACCATCAGTCCCAAAAACGAGGAAAACAACAACCGTGAGATGGGGTGAAGCTGTTTTTTGAAATTATTTTTTTTTTTCCTTTATTCACCATTTTTTCATTTGTACGGGTACTTAAATGTGAATTATCATTTCCTCGAAGCAAGTATACATATGTAATATTATACATTTATATCTTTGTTTATTTGACACGAATATATATATTATTAATTACTTAATAAGTAGAGTAGTAGACTTTTTTGAATTTGAATTTGAATTTGATCTTTTGGTTTGAAATTGAGAGAGAGGGTTTGTCGTAGCTAGGTAACTTCTTCAATGATACTTTAATTCTATACGAAGCCGACTTCAACAAAAAATTATTATATTATTTTCTAAATATGTCATTATGATGGAGTTTCTTCCTCATCAATTCAAATTTGTTTTGTTTTCTACAAAAGAAATGAAATATTTTTCTAATTTTTACTTTTTTTTTTATTTTTTATTCATGTTATGTTTCTATTTTTTTTATTAACGACTATTTTTTTATTAACGACTATCCGTTAAATGATAAATTTCATATTTAATAAAATTAATTAATTAGATAAAATATTTGTTACCATTAATATATATATATATATATATATATATATATATATATATATATATATATATATATATATATATATATATATATATATATATATATATATATAATCATTTGAGAACTAATAATTCCTGAGAAGTAAAGGTTGACCATTAGATCAAAAATTTAAGGGTGTAGATTAAAGATGACATAATTGTTATTATAAGTGCATTTAATGACGTTTTAGGCTTTTATCACCTTAGGGGTAAATTTGGTATAAAAATATCTTTTAAAAAATCAACAAAATATAAATTACCAATTAATTTAAAATTCATACATTACTCTCTCTCTCTCTCTCTCTCTCTCTCTCTCTCTCTCCACCACGTATTTTCTTTCTCCATTCAATCGCCTCCCTCCTCCCTCCATTAACCACCTTCCACCATTACCTCTATCGCCAGTAAATGGAGATTTCCAATCCGCACTCATTAATCTCTATATCATTGACACCGCTTTATATCAATAGATCTAACTGATTTCGAGGTCTCTGTCATTATTTCCAACATAAAAAAACTCGATTGAAGATGATATGATTGTGAATTGATCCATTTGCGACTATCGATAGTTATATTTTCCGTTCTCATCTGTTTCTGAATCCTCATTTAACTCAGTTCACTCCGATCGATCACACTACGCTCCTAAATTAGATTTCTCTCTTATTTCTCCTCTTAGAGCGCCTTCATCACAAGAGCTTTCTCCATTGCTCATTGATTGCTCAATGATCTGGTTTGGCCGACGATTATAGATATGATAAAGCAAAATCAACGAATAATCGTGTTCACTTCCAAATCGACAAAAGAGGCACACGAGGGAATCGCTTATGAGCGGAGATACATCGTCAAAAATCAATGTACGTTTTGATTTCTGAGCTAATTTATTTAAACTTGTGTTTATTGAATCTAGATCTAATATCATGATTTAATTTTGGATCTAAACCATTGTTCGATGAGTCAGTTCTCAACTTGAAATTGGTGCATAAAATACATGATTTTCTTTGGTAATGTATGATATTTATACTCTATTCATCATTGTTCCTTAATCAATGAATATTTGTGCATAATATACATGATTTTCTGCCACAGTGGAGCCCATCAATGTGTATGTGTAGAGTTATAACATTGTTGCCTTCAACAAAATCTAAAATTTTTCTTGCTATGATTTGATTTGCAACAATTTTGCTTCAATTAGTTTTTGGAGTTTTAATTTCATTAATTACTTTGGATCTGGATTTGGTTTTGGTTTTTGCTAGCTTTTGAGTTATTAAGTTCTGACAAATTAAATGGAAAAATAATGAAGTTTCAATCGATCTTTATTTGAGTACTTATGTTGTAAATTTATAATCAACCTTATGATATGTGTTTGAGTTTCTATATAAATCTTACATATAGATATTCTAGAATTCGTCCAAAAGGAATGACATGTGAATGGTGCAACATTATGGTTAGGGTTTAATCGGACAAATGCTACCATCAGGTTTCATATTGCTTTTGGGATTGATCATATTATCCTAGTTATCAAGATTCTTCATGAAGCTGAGTAGTATCAAACTTGACCTTTAAAGTTGAAATATATCTCTACTTTGTTAAAACATAGGACCAATCTTTGAACTTTATTGCATCACTATGGCATAACCTGTTAGGGTCTGTGCATATAATTCTATGCCTATTGTATGTGTATGAGAACTTCATGCTAGATTAGGGCTAAGGATCTTGGAAGATGCCTTATGTGCCTGATGTATGTGCTTATTGAATTGTATGATAGTACTGACTAGTCAGTGATATGATAGTATGATTAGGATTTTCTTGGTTTTGGTTGCTCAATGCCCGAATGTGGCTTGCTTTGTGCTTTTAGGAGTCCTAGTTATCTTTAATTAGATAGTAAACGAATACGTTATGTTACATATTATGAGGACTAAATAATTTAAGAAGGTTAGGTCTAGCCCTATTTCGCAGCTCTTATCTGAGTCCAACCGTTTTAGGGTAGGACCTCTCATTCGAAGAATTATCTGGTCATAGTAATATGTAATGGTATTCACGAGCTAGTTAGGAAGAGATAGCAGGGGCTACTTATGCAACCGATAGAGGAGAGTGGGTCAGAGGTTACCCTAGGGTAAGCCTAGGATGAGGTTAGTGCAGCGAGTAGTAATAGTGAAATGAACTTGGTGAGGTTAAGGCAATCCTTGAGGAAAGTACAGATAGATATGGAAGGTAGTATGGGCCCATACTACTAAAAGCAGAGTATCCGTACTCGAATTAAGGAGAGATAAGATCAAACCAGGGAACTTGAAGTGAGTATAAGGTCTCTCGATATTATGTATGACTCTAATGATTATGAGGTTTGTTTTAGAATGGTGATGACATGTCACGGAGAGGGAGGTTCAGGGTATGGGTCAGGTTTGGGTGCAGGTTCTGAGCCAGTTAATGATGGACTGCATGAGTTCATTGCATCCGAGATTACAAGAGGCATCCTTGAGGCGACCCTGGGGATTTTCGGGTTGATCAAGGAGGGTATCATTTAGCTGATGGAGGATCGCCTTAGGGCATTCAGGAGTGACATGGCACCTGGCCAGTCAGGGACTCACACACTCTCCTTCAAGGATTTCAGGGGATACAGAGCGCCAGATTTCAGCAGGGTGAAGGACCCCATTATGACGAGGTGATGTATCATGAACATTGAGTCTGCGCAGGTCATGAGCTTCTGCCCTGTACGGTTGCAGGTCAGGTTTGCTGTTGGTTGTTTGAGAGAAAGGGCCAGAGACTGGTGGGAGGCGGTCAGTGACATGTTGGGAGCCCTAGCCGTTGATTCTATGACCTGGTCGGACTTTGTGACTTGATTTTGATTTGAGTTTATGCCAGTTGTGGAGATTTAACAGCTAGCCAGGTAGTTTCTGGATATGAGACAAACGACTGAGTCAGTGGCGGAGATTACCGCCAAGTTCAAGGATAGGACCTTATTTGTGCCTCAGTATGCGGGGGATGAGGAAATTAAGAAGACCCAGTACCATGATTATGTTGAGAGCTGACATTCGGAAACATGTTAGTCACTCGGCATGCCTGACATTGGATGACATGAGAGAGAGAGAGAGAGAGAGAGAGAGAGAGGGAGAGGGAGATTGATATAGAGCACATCAGGAAGAGGAAGACAGAGACAAGGTAGACGACTGGGGTTTCGTAGAAGAAACCCAAGGGACTTGACTCTAGGTCAAAGGGCCAGTAGGGCCGGAGCTGCTGTGGGAAATGTGGCAAGTCGCATGGGGGAGTATCTAGGTTAGGGGGATCGGGCTGCTATAAGTGCGACAAGCTTGGGCACTTCGGCAGGGATTGTACTATACCCCCACTGTTCAGACATCAGAACTGATTTGTTTCCATTGCAATCAGAAGGTCCATAAAAAGGCCAACTGCCCGAGATTGACATCAAGAGCGCCAATGGTGGAGCTAGCTCCCACGACCCTGCGGATCACGGATGGCCAACAGGGCAAGACAGATGTTGTAGTGGTGAGGAGCCGAGCCTTCCATTTGACTACCAAGGAGGCGCGTGCCACACTAGATGTGGTGACTGGTACGTTTCTTCTCCCTATCTTTTATTACATGTTAGTTTTAATATTTCTATTCTATGTGTTTTGTTCAGGATTGTTCCATGTGAACAACATTTCAGTACATGTATTATTTGACTCAGGGATACCTGATCGTTCGTATCTCTTTCACTCAGCAAGAGGTTTGCTGAACCTACAGGCATGTTGGATTGTCCTTTAGAGGTTGAGATTGCTGATGACCGATCCGTCCGGGCATTAGAGGTTTACATAGATTGTGTCTTGAGGATGTATGACGAGCGTTACCTCGTGGATTTGGTTCCCATTCTTTTGCATGGAAAGAAAATCATCACAGGCATCGATTGGTTTAGCCCTAATGAGGCGGTGATTGAATATAAGCAACAGCTGGTTCATGTCAGGCCCCAGGTGGGGGAGAGTTGGTGATCCAGGGTGAGAGGCCGTAGTGTGGTCCAACTTTGTGTTCAGCAGCGAGGGCTAGGCGCTACTACATGTGTTTTACAAATTTCATATTTCATTCAATTCTAACTTTTCCTTTGACTATTTTGTCTACTTACTCATCGACTTTTCTCTTACATTTTTGCCATATGTGCTCTAAGTCTCGCTTTGTAAAATGAATAAGACAATAGAAATATCTCTTTTATTTTTTTGCATCTAAACCTTATTATTATTGATTAAACTCACTTTGAAATGTCATGACATTTACAAATTTCAATCAAGTGTCCATAGATTTCACTAAACTAATTTGAACCTCGTCAATGACACTGGGTTTTTACTAGTTTTCATATTATGTATAATTATCTTTATAAATAATAATAAAATAATAATTTACCAAATAACATAATTCATTTTAATTAATCAATTAAAAAGAAATTAACTTTGTTGTAAAAATTCCGACTAGGTCCCAGTTAATCTTTGATTAATCCCATGACGCTATCCGACCAACTAGAAAATGCTTAATGATTAATCCATGCCTACAAATAGAGCGAAATAGTAGCAAACGATGATATTTTAACACTTTAAATAAGTTATATCTTAATAAAACTATTTAAGGAATGATTAGGGTTGTATTAATCATTTTAACCTATTTTATTATAATATTAGTGGTTTTACGAACTTTGTTATAATAGTTATATTTAATTTTGTAATTCAAAATATTCAATATTTACTCTTACATGGATTTTTTATTGAAAATTATGGGAAATTGTCTGTTATTTTATTCCCCAACATGAGTGGGTTTTGTTTATCTTCAATCGAGTCACACCCTTATGAAAAGATCGTCCCAATAACTCTCGAAGAACATGGGATTCTTCGCATACCTATTCTCTACAAGCTAGAAAGAAAAGAAAGATCCTAACTCAACACATCCTTTATATTCTCAATCGATGGTTGGCAAAAGAATCTACAACAAATGAATTTTTCTCATGTCATACATGTAAGAAAAATAAGATGAACAAGGGGCTCTTCCTCAGAAATTGATGGTTGGGTTTAGTCTTAGTTTCTACATCTATAAAATTGATTACCAAATAATAAAAATCCTTGAACTGAGATAGCATTGGTAAGATGTGCGTTCGTTGATATAAAACACAAAAAACTTCGATTTCATATTTATGCTCTGTTTTCAGACTATAAACATATAAAAAAGCTTTGATTTTAATTTAAGTAAAGTTAATGGTAGATCTTACGTTGCACAAACCACCACTCATGTAGGTTTCAGACGAGAGAAATTTGACATATATGCCAAAACCTCCATAGGAATCATATTGTGAACATATTTGCTAGATGGGTCTTAAAAACCCATTACACTGCTCCCTTTCTTGTTATTGGCACTAGGATGTCGACGAAGAAGATGAGCGAAAGAACCACTTTGGGATCCCCCTACTGGAAGCTTCGTCTTATTTAAACCCACAACTCATTCGTGGATTTCAAATTCAAAATAAGGAAATAGATCTCAACTTCATTTAGTTCTCTCACTAGAAAACTTCTAAGATTTCAATGAAAATCTCTCTTTCTCTCTCTCTCTCTCTCTCCCTCTCTTTCTCTCTACACCATTATCTCTCTATCTCACATCCTCACTATTGTTTTCGGAAAATGCAAGCAACGTTTAAGGTAAAAGATACAAGGTTTTTATGGAAAAGAAAACTCCATTTTTTATTGTATCTTAAGCTTTTCTCCTTTTTTGTGCTTATAGGCTTCTGATGTGCTGTGTTAAAAGGATAAAAGAATATGATTTTAGACACCAATTTGTTCTTCAAGTAATAACTAAAGAGGTTAAATATGAAGGCCATGAAGGCAACAGTGATCAGATAACCATTTGAGATTTTTGCCCGAAAACGGAGAGGGTAGATGATGGCACGGTTAAAGTAGTTGACAATGGAAGGTGAGGATGCAATTTATATCATTCGGGGACGTGAATCAGAGGTAGGGGCAACTTTTGTATCCATGGCTAAATTCGGGTTGAAGGGTGTGTTAGGACCTCTCTGCCGGTTCTTGTCTCATGAAGGATCTAGGGTTCGAAGGATGTCCTGAATGCCTGATAGGGTCTAATATGCTAGGGGTCTAGCTCGCATTGATCTTTGGCTATGTGTTCTTGTGGGTATTTAGTAAGATTATGGGATGGGCCCATGACGGTTGTGTATGTTTGGTAAGTCAAGGACTTGGCTCGTAACATTCTATAGGAGGAGATAGGTTGTACCAGGAATGGTTGTAAGACTGTGGAAGGGGTGTGTATTGTAGTATGTTATGGCTCCTGTTGTTTTGGTAAGTGTTAAGTGGGACGTTAAACGGATTCCTACATGTCGGTGGAATGATGGTCATGTATCTATAGGCCCACCAGGCGCTAATTAGGAATCTTTATGGCTGAAATTGAGTGATGACAAGAATGGTGAGGAACCATGAGCTTCTCATTCCAATGGATGGATGGTGACATGATGTGTCATGGAACCTCTTGGATTTCATCGATGTGTTGGGCCGGTAGTTATGACGTGGAGATCTACATGGTGTAATTTGTTTGGTCTTTTATCAGTATGTGAATATTATTGTTGGCTCAGTAGCCAACATGTATGGTTTGGGTTTCACAAGGATTTTTACTTGTTGGAAGAGTCATAGATGGCTATAGCCAGTTCCTCACGGAGTTGCCTAGTGGATTTTCATCGTTGTTGCAAAATCAGTTTCAAGTAGGTCGAGTTTCTAGTGGTAGAGTTTTTTGTAGGATTCCTGGATGAATTGTTAGTTAAAATGTAGCCCTTAGCGCATGTGGGATGTATGCTGCCCAAGATTCCTTACTGGATTGACCCCTGATACGCTCGTGGGAGCGGTGAGATGATGATGACTCTTCTGGAAGTCAAGTATGTACCTGAGAACTTATAGGCGGTTTCAAATGAATGATCATCAACCTCTATGTTTGTCCCTAGGAAATTTAGGAATGATGGATCCCTGATTCTATGAAGTATATGTCAGCTTAGTCGCAGTTACGAGATTTTCCGGCTTGATTAGTTCGCTGTGAGTAGGGTCGTACAGTTGGGGGAGAGGGAGGTGGTTGTTGTAGTTGAATGCTTTCAAGTGTTTGCATTGTTTGACACCAGTTGGGCTTTGTGTGTTATCTCGAGTTTAATTTGGATGCGTTGGTTATACAAAGGGGTCGACAGGATTATAAGGATTGTGATCATTTAATTAATATTCTAACCGAGTAAGACTTCGAAGAAGAAATCTTATTTAAGTGGGGGAGAGTAGTAACACTGAGTTTTGAAAGTTTCTTTTATCAAGATAAGGAGAATAACTGGATCAAGTAAATGTCTTTGGATTTAATGGAATAGAGCTTAGATCCTATCAGATGATGGCAATGCTTGGTTAAGTGCTTAAAGCCCTCGAATTGCGTTTTGAAGAATAAGGTAATATGGGAAAAGTTATCAAGCTTCTTTCATGAATTATGGTTTTAGTTCGACATGTGTTAAGCCAAAGATAAATAGATATGATTGTGGTTCTCATCAATACCTTTTCGTGCGTATAAAAAAGCCGAAAACAGAGTTGAAACAAAGAAGTTATGGTTGTTTGAAGTTGAATTGAAAATTGGGCATTTTGTCCTACGTAGGCCGTAGGAATGTTATGCAGGGTGTAGCCTCTATGCATGGCGTAATAAAACTTACGTAGGGTGTAAATGCTGAACTTTTGGATGCGGGTTTAAAGAACTTTGCAAAGTATAATCACAGTAGATCAAAACCCTAATTTTTCGGTTTGGAGCCCTATTAAAGGGCTCTAACTTATGGGAAACCCTCTGATAACCGGACTCCATCACCTAAGATCATTCCTTGAGAAACCCTACCCTCCTCTTTCTTGTTTTTAAGCCTAATGTCACTTATGAGCTTATTTCTCTATTAGAAGGTTGAATCTTGAAGAATAAGGTGGTGACAAAGTGTATAGATAGATTCAAGTGTAGATCTAGCAAGCTTGCATCATTCCTGGACCATTGTTAGTAAAAAGCTTCCAACTTGATCATTGGTTTCATAGATCTAGTTATTTGTCATAACTGCCACTTTTTGGTCCTTTGAGCTTGGATTTCGGAGTTAAGGAAACTCCAACACCTTTTAAGCTATATGGAACACTCTTGAGACTTATTGGGCTTGGAAATCAGTGCTTTTGTGCTTGTTCAATAATCGATGCAAGTTGTGTTAGCATTTTTGGTCATGTTAGTGCCTAAATTTTAGATCTTGAAAGTTTGTGACCTTGTTATTGATAAAGTTGCAAACTTTATCCATCTAAACATCATATTGCAACATCCCAAAAATTATAAGGTAAAAATTTCATTTTTAATTCAACATTAAACACCATTTATCCTTTTCAATCATTCAAAAGCATATTAAAGTAAAAATAGTTATCAGAGTACAATCCTAAAATCATAAAGTTGTGGAAACATGGGTGGATGCGCTGCAATCAAGTCGGGCCTTTCCCTTTCGAAACGGAAGTACCTGAACCATAACCATGAAACCGTAAGCACAAAGTTTAGCAAGTTCCCCAAAATACAACATACTATAAAAACAATGGGCCTTGCCCGAAAACCGTTAGGTCCCGCTCAAAACAGATCTGTTAGTAACATGCGATGGACCCCACCCAACACACTCATCAGGCCCCGCCTAGAATCAGGTCCATCCTGATATACATTCAAACATATACAGTACATGAAAGAGTCACACAGACAGTTCGCATATAAATAACGATAATCCATGGGCCGACATTGGTGCCTTCGACCCGACAAACACTGAGAGGAAACTCACCTCAAACCGAGATAACTGAAACACATGCTCTACTGCTACCGGGTTCCTCACACTAAACACAACCAAATTATAGGTAGTTAATATCAAGGACATTTCCTAAAATCCATGGTCAGATACATTCTCTATCATTTAAGTGGCTAACAAACCATTTTACCCTTCCCATATCTTACCCAACAACTCACGGCCTAACTCCCAAAAAACACAAGGCCCAAAAGACCCCAAAAGAGGGTTTCACGAGTATGCCCCACATACTACACGCTTATGCATAACGTTCAATTCATCACAAAATGATATCGGGAAAACATACATTACACTGAGTGTATGCATATGTATGCCCAACATACCCCCTTGGTGACCATTTCTCCTTTCAGGACTTAATGCTTATGACCAAAAACGTCCACACTCATATCTAATCTAAAAACGTCGAGTTAAATCATAAAGTTTCCACCTTTATGACTTTCCATGGTTAGAAAAGGTCCAAAAGCTAAAACCCTAACTAATTTATCCATTAAGACATCTTAACTCCTACATGGAAGGCATATGAGATCCAAGATCACATTTTTATGGTTCCTAAAAACTTCATAATGGATAAAGTTTCCAACTTTATCAATTAGAATGGTCCAAACAACCAAGATCTAGTCTTTAAGTCTCCTAGGGACCAAAAGTGCATCTTTTTAACTTTATCCATAACAAGGTCACAAAATCTGAAGATCTAAACTTTATTCACAAAAGTGACCAAAAGCTCATAAAACCCAAGACTATCTAGAACTGTCAAGTGAATCATCAATTCCAATCGACTACTGAACCGAAATATCAATCTCCAATCGACTTTAGAGACCGACAATCTCACACTTGGTTCTACCACCAAGCTCCTAATAAGAGTCTAACTGATAAGGGCTACCCTAGCCTAACCACCATACGTACATCAACCTCTAACCATAGATTCGACCCACTATAAGGTGATCTGGTGCCTTGCTTCAACCAATTTCCACTAGGTCTCACCCACACTATAATAACCATATCGGCGTCGTGCACGGGTCTCACCCAGTCTGCACAGTAGAACAGACCTCGCCCATGGGTCTCACCTAATTTAGTGTTGTATAGCACCAAAATTACCTTAGATCCAATGATCCTCATACCAACAAAGTGAAATCCTCCGATAATACTGTCCGTCTCGAACCAGGCACGTGCTGTTTCTTTTTCAACCCTACGACCACTCCAGCAATGGCGTACATCAATCCGGTGAATGCTACAACTATATTGCAAACTTACAGCACTTCCCTGACAACCTATCATACTTGTGTATGCTACAACTACCCTGGAATCTTACAACACTCCCACAACTGCCTATTAGCCCTATGAATGCTTCGAACGCCCCATAGTCTTACAACACTTCAATATCAGTCATGAGCCCAACTCATGGTCTTGTTCTCCATGTACTATACCAACCCACAATCAAACATGGGTCAAATCACATTGACAGCATCCCAATTAGGTGTTCGAGTCATGCTTCAAACCCCAAATCCTTCATTAGACAAGAATAGGTAGAGATGCTCTAACAAAACCATCAACCTGGATCCAACCACATATCTACTATGCATCACTACGAATGTGCCACCTTATCGTTGAGTGTTTCTGAACCCTTAACCTTGCACGACCTCAATCTAGACTGCCACTTCAACTGGCTTCCCTCTCGACTAGGATGTGGAACTCTCCTTGGTTCCGCACTTGATTTTATTCCCAGAAATCCAAACGGTTCTCCCCCACTTAGATTTAACTACACCTTACTAACCTTACTAAAATCAACGAATAATGAATTCACTTTTTGGAACTGACTGATCACCAACCCAACATCCCACTTACCGAAGGGTCTATGCAATCCCACACGATTGCCATCATCATATTCTTGCTACCGCTCCTTCCTTAGGAACGGTAACGATCGGACCCAAAATTCCTTCCATAAACGTTTGCCATCGCTACTGAGATACGCAACACTTCTGATCTTTGACTTCATAATTGAGCTAATCATGCTAATCAATCCACTGATCTGCCATAACAAATTACCTGACCATCTAAATCCAGCTCAATAAGAAGTATCCCACTCTTAACTCTAGGCATGCAAAATATGGCATATAACAATCTTTGATAATATAATCCAGGAAATAGCAGAGAACTAAACCAAATATAATGCCTTACACATACAAGCACATGATTAAAAAGCACATTTATACATATAATAAGGCATGAAGAAAAGAAAATATAACATACCCACTATAGCATTAATTAAAATTTGTCCTTTCCCGACTGAGGCTGCAATGCTCGGGTCCTCACTGCTAGGTCTTCCGCCCTGCCCTCACGACTGTAAGTGATCCTCAAAGTAAGTAGAGCAGGTGCAATCACTGCTCTACCCATCAACCTCGAACAGTCGGCCTTCTTGTGGCCCACCTGGTTGTAGTGAAAACACATCGAAACCGATCCACAGGGGCAATCCGTACTAAAATGACCCACCCTCATGGATCCTCCCATACTTGGCACAATGGCCCCGGCCCTGATGGCCTCCCAAATGTGAATCCTGAGTCTTGAGCCTCTTCGTCTGGCCTACTACTATCTGAATCTGCTACGGCTTCCTCTTCGGGTGGTGCTGCAAATCAATCTCCCGCTATCAGGCTCTAGCTATCATGTCCTCTAAGGCCCAACAGGCTGAAAAGCTAACAAACTCCTGGATATCATCTCGCAGCATATCATGGTACCTAGTTTTCTTCATCTCGTAGTTTGTGGCATACTACAGGACCAAATGAGCCCTCTCGCTGAACTTTGCGGTGATCTCCGCCACAGTTTCAGTCGTCTGGCGAAGGTCCTGAAACTCCCTCGCCCACGGCCATACAAACATACATGAAGTTACGAATCAGCTCCAACCCCAGGTGAATGTTATGGGCTAATTCATATTCTTACATCTTATCATGGGCTACCCCCATGGTCTTTCCTTGCAACGCCATGGGATACCACCATATTCTTACACGCAAGTTCCATGGGCTACCCTCATGGTCTTCCCCTTTTAATGCGATGTGCTACCCCCATGGTCTTACAAATAAAATGTAATGAGATACCCCGATGGTATTTCCCTACAATGAACAAATTCATATGTAATTAGGGATTATATAGATAGCTAAACAAATGATCCACCTGAGAGCAAACAATCCAACAAGATCATCACAATCAGGAATTAAATCAAGAGTACTCAGGCTATCCAATTTAGACTACATCGAACTTAAGCTATCACCACCACATAACCATATAGCATACATTCATATCATAATCTATCATAGTACTCATTGTAAAATAGCCTTCCCTGATTACCCTCTACAAACATAACTCCTATCAGTACCATACAATCAACAGGCAAGACCCTAACAATTTAGCATACAATGACACTAAGTATCCCATATTGCACACATATATATATAAAGGAGTTATCTCAACCACTAACATACTTCTGCTCTAACATCATCTCTATGCTAACATGTAAAGGACATACAATGGGATGCATGGCATAATGAGAAACTCACCTGATTCAATGAACCAGAGAAGCACAACATCACTCTAACTCCTTGCACTGGCCAATCCCTCGAACCAAGTAACACCCAAACATAAAAATTCTCAATTAGCAACCCAATCCTCCAATTTGACCCTAATTCAAACTAGTAAAAAGTCAAAGGTCAAAGGCCCACAAAGTCAACGATCAACCCAGTCCAATTCAACACCACATTGTGACCATTCTCTGATTACGCCGCGGGGAAGCAGAGACAAAACAGTCACGATGATGGGTTTTGTCAGATCATGACTAATCCATGGTAATGTTGTGATGACTGCCAGAGGCTACATTTGTGCATTTAGGACTTAATCCGTTAAGTCATTTACTCAGACTTTCTATAAGGGTTCCTTTCCTTCTAAAGACCCATGAAAATCCTTACGTTATGGACATGCGTGTCCTTCCTGAAAACTAGGTCAAAAAGGGTGAAAATGGCATCAAAACTCCATACATTGAACCAAACAACTTGAAAATCTAGATCTAGAGCATATAATAATTAAGGGACTTCAAGGAGTGATAAAGTTGCCAACTTTATCCAAACCAACCAATTATAACCACAAACCAAGAAGGAAAAGACTAAAAACCTTGATCCATAAAAAGATGAACCAAAAGATGGAAACTTAGAGATGTAATCAAATCCAGAAGGTGCACTAATGGATGTAAACAAGCTTTCTAGATGATCAATTGCTCAACAAGGTCCTCCTCCAGCCTTCAATATGCTAAAAAACCATTAGAAAGCTGAAAAGGCAAGGGGGAAGCTAAGGTTTCATTGATAGCAGTGGAAGGCTAAGACGAAACCCTGTGTCATGAGTTAAGTGTTGGATTAGCGTCTAAGTCCATAACTATTTTGGTATGTACTTGACCCGATGGTGCATGGTCCTTTTGGGTTGCCTTCACCAAAGCAACTTGATAGGATGAATTATGGAGAGAAAGGATTAAATATGATTTATTAATATATTATGGGAATAATATATTAAAGTAGAAATCATATTGTTTAATTAATATTAGTCAATAATTAATTAGTAATTAGTTTTGTGACTAAAAGAGATTAATTAAACTTAAGGGACTGGAATTGTAATTATAAGATAGTTGCAATTGGGCCATGGATTGCCTTATATTAAGGAGTGGACGAATTCTATGGGGAAACCCATAAGGAAATCGTCCAAGGCCTTAAGGAAAGGGGTCCATGGGTTGCTTAGGGCTTAAGCATCCAAATTAGGGTTTCCTTGTTAGATAACCCTAATAGCCTCCTATATATATATATATATATATATATATATATATATATATATATATATATATATATATATATATACATCTGTTATGACCTAAAAACGTGGCTAAGCATCCTTCTAGGGTTTCACACGTTTTAGGGCAGCCTCCATCCTCTCTCCTCCTCATCCTCTTGCTCTTGGTGTTTGTGAACCATTAGAGGAGTGACATTTGTGACTCTAAGCTTTCTAAAGTCAATACAAGAAGGAATTGGGATTGTTATTGCTACATAACAGTCAAGCTATGATCTAAACCCTAATTATATGTTATATTGATCATCATATGCTAGATCTAGGGTTTATAGTCTTGGATAACTTGCATGTACAATAGAGAAACCTAGATCCAAGCATTAGGGTTTGTATGAGCACATAGGATGTTCTTAGGACCAAAACCCATCAGTGGTATCAGAGACTAGATTGGTTTCTATTGTATTGATGCTTTGTATGTTGAAAAAAAAATTAGATTTTTGTGTTTTTGGGGGCTGAACTCGCCGAGTTTTTTAGATGAACTCGCCAAGTCCATGCCTGACTCGACGAGTCGGCTGGTCAGAATGAGGTAAAACCGGGATTTCTTGCTTTTTTTGCTTGAGGATACTTGCCTTATCATATTAGATCAATTAATAAAATATTTGATATATATGACTATATTCTTGATCTAATTGAAGATATTTATCAATTAATAAAATATTTGTTTCCTTATGTGATAATTGATTAATTATTTTGATTAAATTGGTAAATTGTTTTGCAAGAAATCATTAAATAAATCAAATATGGATAATTATGTGATTAATTGTTTATTAAGATTATTTGTTATTTGATCCTTGTGTTATGAAATGTTTCATATTTTCCCCTTTAGGTTTTATAGTTTAAATTTGAACTCAAAGGTTTTGTTGTTTTGAAATTTAAATAGTTGAAACCCTAATGTTTTGAAAAAGGTTTCAAAACTTGCCCTCAAGTTTTGGAATTTAAATTTTGATTAATTGTTTATTTTTGATGTATATTTAAATTCTAAACCCTAATGTTTTGAAATGTTTCAAAACTTGCCCTTAAGTTTTGGAATTTAAAAGTTGATTAAAAGTTTAATTAGGAATGTTAAATTCTAAAACCCTAGTATTGTTTTGAAAAAGTTCAAATCACACCCTTATGGTTTTATTAATTAATTAAGGTGTATAATTAAAAGAGGTTTAATAAATCCATAAAAGTTTTGGTTTACAATTTAATTGAATTAAAGGTATAATTATTACATTTGACCACCTAGTATTTTAAAAGTATAAAATACACCCTATACTATATATATAACATTAAAAGTCTAACATTATATATGTATGAGTAAAGTCAGTCTTACCGTTAGTAGGCCTCATTCACGAAGCTGGTCTATAAGGGGTGTTTAAGGAAATTGCCTATAAATTGGTGATTGAATGGGTATCCACTCTTACCCACCGCACTCTTGACTAGTGGAGGGTCGTTAGCCAAACGGGTAGGATGGGACAAAACCTTCAAGTATAAGTATAATGAATTACTAAAGTAACTAAATGTTTTTCAAATTCCCAATCTTAGTTACTTAGGCAAAGTGAATTGATGCAATTCCATGAAATTACACTTTGTACCCTTGCGAAGACGTTAGTGGAGCGTGTGTGGTTTACCGGCACACTAAATGGTTCTAAGCAAAAGTAGCAAAGGGTGACTCAATGTTTGTCATAGTTCGGTGGAGCGTGTGTGGTTTACCAGCACATCGAATAGGTGACAGTAACATGTGAGGGCACCATGTAAGTTTGCATGGTTATTCACACCCGCTTTGTGATCCTCGGCATCCCAGTCACAAACAAGAGGGGCATATCGAGATTTAAACATGCCATTGAAATTTTCAATGAATCTCATAGGATCTAGGAGTTTTGATAGATTTAAAACTTAAATTTATTTTTCGTTTTCATGGTGAAAATTAGTGAATCGTCATTCACTTACCTTCAAATGTTCTGCAATTTGGGTTACGACATCCCTCTCCCGAGTTGTAGAATATTGTGTTGGGTCCTAGCCTTAGTATCTCATTTGGATGATTTACTAAAGACTCAATCAATCAACTAACTTGAATTCGTTTTCTCCCGTTTTGTAGATGTCAAAGTTCGACAGCTATGATTTTCCCAAATCCCGTGGAACAAGCATTCCACATGAAGATGGCATTCCACGATTTGATCGAGGAACAAGAAATCATGCTTCACTTCTTCCACCTCCTCCAATTATTCTCCCTAACCCACAAGTTCAAAGGCTTGAAAAGTTCAAAATCACTCAAGCCCTTTTGGCAAGTAAACATAAAGAAGGAAAGTCGGTGTGTGCACACGTCCTAGGGATGAAGTCACACATTGACAGGTTAAGAATGTTGGGATCCGTTGTCTGTGAGGAAATGGCTGTTGATTGGGTTCTTCAGTCAGTTCCTAACTCATATAGTGAGTTCGTAAGAGAGTACTATATGATAAACCGCGACGTGACCCTTATAGAGCTCACCTATATGCTTACTGCTACTGAATCAGCAATGGTTTGGCGCAATAAAAAAGCAAAGTTGATTGGTGAATCTGCCTTCAAGACCTCTATGGATATAGACAATGGCAATGAAAGAGATGCTATGATCGAAAGGTTTGATCATAAGAGAAAGGCAATGTCTGAAGTAGTTCCATATCATGTTCCAAAAGAGTCAATTTGCTTCGATTGCCAAGAGAAAGGGTATTGGAGACGAAGCTGCCCCATTTACCTAATAGATTTAAGAGATGGGAGAGTCGAAACGTATGGCTCTAATATAGGTAAAATCCATTAACTAACTCTTTTGAGCTTCTATTCTAGATTCTTAATACATAATGTGATAAGATTACAATTGATGTTTTGTAGGATCGAAGAAAAGAAAGGAAGCTTAAAGGAAGAAGTGAGCAGAATCTAACCGTGAAGGAATGGATTTCGATCGCATTTCTCGAAGATTAGATTCTTGAGCTACTACTTAGAGTTAGAATTAGATTGCTATGAAAGATGTATTAGCATAGTTTTTCAATGAATTGCATTGTAAGGACAAATTTTTTCCGCAATAAAATAAATTTTGATTTTATATTATGTATTTATCCTTACAATGGTGTGTATGAAAAAATTGATGTTAAAATGTTTCTATTATTAGCAATAATGGATTTGGTTCTTATTATGTTATTTATGGAAAGTCGAGAATTTACCAAATAGGGAGAGTTTCTCATCGCCCAAGTTTCAATTGGACAGAAACTTGGAATCATGCAACTTGGTTGCACGATGAATGAGAAATTTCATATTTGGAAATTAGACTAATTCATTGACAAAGTGTCAAGTGAAGGACTTGGAGATCGAATACACAAAGTTGCGTGTTGATCAAGTCCACCATAAGAGTAACAAAGATATTCGTCATGATTTACTAAAGGTTTAGTAAATATGATTATACTTACAAGATTAAGTGTAACTCTGAATTGATTGAAAAAGTTTAAATCAATAGTAGAACGAATAAGAAGAATCAAGTAGGCAGAGAGATAAAAGTTTCTCCATTCTAAGAAGAAGGGAGAGTACCTTTTATGCTTTATGATAAGTCTTAATGATTAAGAACCATATCTCAATTGATCCTTTAAGTGAGTCTTAGTACAATTGTATGTTTAAGAAGAGGAATCAAGGATTGGAGAAATGGTTAAATCAAGAGATCAGTGATACTTCGTTCCAAAACAAGTCTTAGAGTTAAGATTGTGACATTGAGTGATAAGTATTAAGAAGGTTTATAGCATTCACCAAATATGGAAAAGTTGTGATGTCTTGGACCAACTAGGACCAATTTATGAAATGTTTTGATAAAAACTACACTAACTCTTGAATATTTGTTTGTCAAGAAATGGTTATTGACAAGAGAATCCTATATATCAAGGAGTAAGTGGGAGTCTTAATGGTCTTGAAAGGTTTCAAGAACAAATCAAATAAACCTTATCGATCATCACTAGCACACGAGTTGAGGTTTACAACCTATCGTGTTGACATTGTTTTGTTTCTGTGCCGTTCCAATTAAGTTAATTATGCATGTGAGTTCTATGAGTTCTCATTTGAATGCATAAAAGGCAAGGACCTTGATCAATGAAAAGTACATTGATAGGAAAAAGGTGAGCTGCTTAACTACTTGGAAGACATGGTGGGCAGCTGTGTTACCATAAGGCAAGAAATCGAGATTAAGAAAGTTCGATCCATATGAGTTTGAATTTGTCGTAAACTTTGGTTTTAACAAATTCACATGGATAGGAACACATACACCGTTTGAATCTAAGTGTCATAAGATTTCCTCCTTCATGAAAACGATTGTGAGGAAATACTTTCACTAAGAAAGATTTTGAGAAGATAGTGATTGTAAAATTGCATTCTCGAATTCGATTATGGTTACGGTATCCCTTTCCATAATTTGAATTGTGAGGTTTGACAATTGTTTGGACACACATATGAACTATCTAAGGCAAAGGTGTATAAATTCAAGAAGCCTTGATAAAAGATTATCAAAGCACTAAATATTAGAAACATGGACTTAAGAAATTCAATAAGCATTGTTTTTCTGAAAGTTAAGTTGTTTCTGAATACATGTCGAAGCTAGTGGGAGCATAAGTGTTATATTTATAATAATCATCATGATAGTGGGAGCATAAATGTTATGATTGTATGATTATTAAGGCACGTATTGCAAGTTATTAATTATAGAAAACAAGAGTTATACCTTGCAAAGTCGTAAGGGTTGTAAAGTTGTTTTGCTATAATTAAGGGAGAGAATATTATGCTTCATTACAAATCTAAAGGCTTAGGTTGTGGAATGTTAATAAGTTAGTCAAAGAAACATAGTGTGTTCTTAAAATTTTGATTATGATTACGGCATTCCTCTTCACAATTCGAATTTTGAGGACATAGCAAATAAAACATTATGGCAGAAGATTGATGAAGTACCAAATCTTTATGTAAGACATTTTGCATCGGCTCCCATACGCTTCGGGTATTTTTCGATTGCAAATGATATAATATTTGACCATTCTAAAATTTTCCAAATGTCTAGCGCATTTAGAGGGAAAAAGGACAAGAATTGGTTTTGACTAAAATAATTAAACAACTATCAAAAGACAATCCAAAGTTCGCCGACGATTGGTCGCTTGTGAGTAGTTGGAAGTATAGTATTGGAAAATATGGAAATGTTTCCATATTGAATGGAGTATATCGACATTATTATGAATAGAAAAGATTCAATTAAGAATGAGTTGTCATATGGAAAATATGGAAACGTGTCCATATTGGGAATTAAATATTGAAAATCAATGACTAGATTAGAAACTTTTATGCAAAAGCATGTTCAAAGGAATGTGCTTTGAGTGAGAAACATCATATCTAAGGAATTGTATTGTAACAATCTCCGATAGAAGACTTTGTAATTTCATTGGCAATGGTCTTTGCGACTTTGGTGCAGTGATATTACAAATGGATCGTTGCATAAAATGTTAGAATCTAGCATATTCTATAAGTAGCAAGAATTTGAGATTATTTCACTTATGGAAAAGGATTAGGAGTTGTGAAATGAGAATGATTGGAAATGTGTTCAATTTGATCTATTTCACAAAGTAAGAACCATAGGTAAACATTGTGTGCATGCGAAAGAGCATGGGGCAAGTGTAATAATTCAAGTAAGAAGTTGATTACCTGAAACGACAAATAATGAGTAATCGATATGGTGATAAATAAAAGGTGTTTTATTTATACTCAAAGGTTTAAGGCCATATGGGATTAGTATTATTCTTGTGTTTCACTTTGCATGTTTTGACTTCCTGAATAAGTTAATTGATTAAGAACATTCAAATTATTCGAACGGGCCACAGTCGTTCATATGTTGGAAGTAGGTATGAATGAAGACTGTCGTGAATTGGTGTGTGGATTATCTAAAGAGCATTAGACATAAGCAAATGTTTGCTGCAACGTTCATGAGTGCTTATGAATATGATTTGAGCATTGGATTAAACCCACGCTCACTTGGATCACTCCATAAATTGTATCACGAGTGATTGGTGAGACGATAACATCTTATATTCTTGAAACCGAGATGTGTGAGTTGTATCTTGCGAATCGGTTGCACATTGATAATATGTAAACACACTAGTAACTTGGTGTTATAAAACATATTGTTGTGTGTGATTCGGTGAGTGAGTGCAAGCAAACATTGTATCAAAGTTTATCCGTTCCTTTTATCCAAAGTAGGATAAAAGCAATATCTTTGGGCCCCTCGATGATTTAGTGATGACAAACGTAAATGCTCGGCCTGGCTAGGGGTAATTTGATTTGTTCAATTAGTCAGTCATCATAAATCGGAATTCGAGAAATAGTACAAAGAGAATGATTTGAAATCATGTCTTATACGATATCTAGAATGGAGGAATATATGATCCCTTATCTAAAGGACACGCATATCTGATATGATTAGAGTTGACAGCGGCTTTGGAAAGCTACGATTGCAGATCAGGATCTGAAGTCATACGCATAATAGTTATTAGACTTATCCAAGTGGGAGACTATTATGATAATCACTATAAACCCTAGACATATAAACCCTAGATCTAGCATATGACAATCAAGGTATGATCTAAACCCTAATTATATGTTATAGTGATTATCATATGCTAGATCTAGGGTTTATAGTCTTGGATAACTTGCATGTACAATAGAGAAACCTAGATCCAAGCATTAGGGTTTGTATGAGCACATAGGATGTTCTTAGGACCAAAACCCATCATTAAGGGCTTTAAATATTGGAGAAACCCAAAACTTTAGGGGCTTGGGAATCAGATGCTTGTTACGTCGTGACCATATTTTTGTTTCGTTGTAACAAGCATCCTAGATACACGTTCCTCATTTTGGATGCCTCATTGTGACACCCTTTATGTCACATTGTGGCACATGTGTTTTGCTCAAAAACCATGCCTTTAACTCGTTTATACCATCTACCGGTCAAATCTGGGAAACGGGTGATACATCCCCAAGGCGAATTGGTCAGTCAAATGAACTCATTGTCCAACAATTGCAAAATCTGAGTGGGTAACTCATGTATCTTAGGCAGTGCAAGACGATTTAGTTCCTGGGGTATCAATGTAACATCCGTCTTCTTGGATGAATCAAATTAGGGTTTCATAGGGTAAAAGTTTAGATTTTGGTGAAAAAGGGTTCCTCACGACGTGAAGCACGGAGGCTCACGACATGAGGAGGGCCGCATGAAGATTCCATTCGGGACTGAGCTCACGACGTGAGGAACGCTATAACCCAAGTCCATGAATTTTAGGGTTTCCCATGTATTTAAGCCCTATTATCTCAGTTTTAGGGTTCATTTCTCAAATTCTACCTTCCCCTAACTAAAAAAAACCTAACCCTAATTCATTTTGGTGATTTTGGATCCATTTTGGTGTTTTGGTGACTTGAAGAAGAAGAAGAAGAGGTTCTAGGGTGTTGGTTCAGCAAGGAGGTTTCATCATCATCATTTTGTGCACATTTTGGACCAATGTAAGTATCCAAGATCCAATCTTTATAAGTTCGAATTGCTAGATCTACGTTCTAAGCTCCTTTTTGAATCTTTATGTTGGATTTCATGCTTGGGATCCACAAAGTTGGCAACTTTATGGATCAATGAGTCATTCTCTATGATTTAGTATTTTGGATCTTGAATGAGATTATATTTTATGAAAATTGGTTGAGTTTGGGGCCATTTCTTGTCATTTTGACCTATGATGGGTTTAGAATGTGCATGGGGCATGCATGTCCACCAAGTAATCATTTTTATTGGCCTTTGGAGTCCTTGTCAGCTTCTGAAAGGAATATGATTGATGGCTTAACGGATTAAGGACTTAAAAGTTGGATTTTTTGCATCAGATTGTTCTCATGATGTGATGACCCAGGGTCCCACGAAGTGAGAAGCATTGGTCCCATTTCTGGTCATTAGTTTAGGGCTCACGACGTGAGAAAGGATTCTCATGACATGAGGGTATTCCGTTGAATTTTCCTTGGATGTGTTAACTATATTAAGCTGTGAATAGTTGGAATCTGATTGAGTGAGCTCTGATGACGTGGCGCTTGTTTGGGCCTAGTTTATCATATGGGAGCCTTTTTGGTGCTGGGGTCCATTTGGAGCTTCCGGTAACTTGTAGGAGTTTGGGCCTCCTTGGTTTAGGCCCAAGAGGGGATTTGGGCCTAATACGTGTTAGGAATAAAATCCTCTTAGATCGATTAGATTCTAATAACTAAAGTATTATCATGATATGAAAACAAGAACACAAGATGGATCAACTGGTGTTGAATGATTAAAAGACACAACCTCAGAAGAACTCTATAAAGAATTGCTACTGTAGGGGCATGCTAGGGTTACAAAGAAAAGATTGATCACCTGTATTCAACTACGGTGCATGCATGCACTATAAATACAATAACCCTAATAATAAATACGGTTGGACAGGCCCAAACCATGTACATAATGGAGTAAATAAACAACCCAATGAAATAATCTATTACACCCAACAATCCCCCCCTTGCGTCAATTACGGCCCGAACCCTTCAGCGTTGAATTCGTTTCTGAACCTCATACACCTTCAGAATCATAGCATAAATCGTTTGGCGAACCTCAATGTACCATGGAACCATATATGAGAAGCACTTGATATCATCTTTCTTGTTTCCTTGGAACTTTCTCACTTGCTCCAAAATATACTCAAGGAAGGTTGTGGTATAGATATGCTTATCAGAAAGATAAAAGCATCCTTTACGAAAGTCTACTCCAGTTAGTTCCCTAATAGAATAAACCATGAACCAATCTCCACTGTAAAGTCTCCCTGGCTTCAACTTTTCAAAATCCTTGGGAGTTTCCTTAAGAACACCCCAAGGCTTCTTTCGCAGGACACCATCAACTTCAACATCCATCTCCCCAATCTCCTGAATATAAGACTGTATCATGTGCTTAAGATGAGACATGACAAGTTCATAATTTTCTTTGTCCTTCAACAATATGTTGTAAATAACGAACAAGTCATTTGGATTAAGGCATGGAAGATCTGCAAGAGTAAACTCATATCATTGGCTGGCTGAACCTCTTGCCACTTTGAACTTGGCGTTCGAAAAGCTACCAGTCTCGATCGACCCTGTAACTTTCAAACCTATAATCTTGCTCAATGACCAGGTTTCGTATTGTGGCTTCATATGCTTTAGATAAAACGAGAAAAGCATATTATCTGCTCCGTTGTCTACGATCGGAGCGTTCACCACTTTAACAAAAGAACGAAATCCGAAGGCATTTGGAGTAATTGGCAGATCCAGTTGGGAGTCTCGTGTGTTCTGAAGTTCAAACGAAACTACTTGTTCTCACCAATACCCGCCTTGGAAGATCAGCAACATCACGCTAGATTCGCTTTAGGGTCCACTTGGGGAACAATAGCTTTTTACTCTGGAGAGTAGCCTGTGCTTCTTTCTCAACCCTTTCCTTTTCTTCAGCTTCACGAATGATTCGTTGGTGCTCATCCATTTCAGCTTCACGGACTTTTCACCTTGTTAGTTCTTCTTTAGTAAGCTCTTCTTCGTCTTCATTATCAATAATTGGGTCATCACAGAACAAATTTTCCTTGCCTTTGGGTTCCTTTTTGACAATAGGCTTGACAGGAGCTTTAGGTTCTTCTTTTCTTGATCCACCAGCCACACTTTCTCCCCTTTTCAGATTAAAGGATTGATCAGAAACACCTTCAAGGCGGTGAAGCATGGCGAAGAATGGCCTTAACTTTTTTGCCATATGCTTACACATGGTGATGGTGATCATGGAGTCCCTAGTCTCAATGATATCCAAGAGCATGCCAGTAACATCAGTTATACAGCTGCGCATGACTGCCCTCTTAGATAACAAATCATTGACCTATTTCTCCGAAGCTTCAAGTTTGGTATTTAACATCTTGGCTTCTTTTATTTTGAGAGCGAGAGAATCCTTGAGAGTACTTTCCTTTAAAAGTTCGTCTTTAAGTTGAGAAAGCTGAGACGAGATAGTGGCTTAAAATGATTCATGGCCAGATTGAAGACCAATCCGAATCTCTTGGAGTTTCGTCTTTTCAGTCTTGAAGAGAGATTCCAGACTCTTCAATGCTTCATTAGCTGATGTGGTGCTGGAATTGTAAGTGGTTTGGAAGGTCTCCATGAAAGTCGTAGTTTTGTCAATGAGCTTATCGATTTTTTCAGTCGTAGTCTTGCAAACCTCAGCAGACTCGACGACAACTTTATTCGATGTTTCAACATAAGCGGAATGTTGTTTCATGATTTGCTCAAAAATAGACTCAAGAGCTTATTTAGAATATGCGTCAGTAGTGGAAGCTTTGGTAGAGAGAATTAGGTAGTCAATCTTCTCATGTACAGAATGTAGTCGCCCTTTCGTTACTTGCACCTCATCTTCACTCTTAGTCCGGATTTTAAAGAGACTGTAAGTAAAACCCCCAAGATCTTCGTCTTCGTCATCATAAAAGATTATATCTGGATTATCACGGTTAAGAGGGGAAATAGGAGGTGAAACATAATTGGGGAAACCTGAAGTTTGAGCCCCCGTATCAGAGACATTGACATAAACAAAAGGTGGGATGGAGATAATAGGAGCTACTATTGAATCAGAGAAGAGAGGGATGTAAATAGGTGTAGAAGTGGATGGTTGGGTAGAAACAGGAGGTGGACATGGAGCGATGGTAATAGGAATAGTAGTATGTCAAGGAGAAGGATGTGGAGGTGGAGATGGAATTTTATCATTAAGATTTACCTCATTGGTCGGTGACGGTGGAGGAAAATGACCACGAAGCGAATCCTTAGACTGGGAGTCCTCACTATCGCTTTTCTCAACAACCTCCTGATCAGTAAGAACGTAGTCACTGTCGCTTGTGGAAGAAGGTTGTTGCATTGTCATCTTCCTGAGCTTTTGCTTCTTGGGAGCCAAGGGTTCAACACCTTGAACTTTTCGCTTCTTAGGATTAAGGGTTGAGAAGATGGACCGTCTTTACCCCTTTTTGTTTTATCTCCCTTCTTTCCTCCTTTCTTTAGTTTATTAGCTTCGTCCAATGATTTTTGCATTTCAGGAGTTATCTCTCTTGGACCTGAACCTGGTTTCGTCTTGTATGAATTCAAAATGTTATTTGCCCCAGACACACTTCGAGACATAGACTCAGGAACCGATCCGATGAAGGAAAATTTAGAGTTGTCTGCAATAAAAATATTTGACGTGTGGAATGTGGCGATCGAATGCATCACTGAATCCTACATGATTGGAAAATTAAGCTTCTGAATTGCTCTATGCACCGCTATGGTCCAAAAACGACCACAAGAAATCTTGCTGTACCGAGAAGATGAATCATACTCTGCACTAACTGAGCCCACAACACTGAGTTGTTATCAAGGTTAATCCCATGGTAGAGGCCATAAAGGATTGTCATAAAAAATTTGTTGGCACAGTCCGACCCAGCAACTCTCTCAGAAAAAGCATTGAAGAGTAGAGTAAACAAACCATTCCATTGTGGTGGGAGGGAAGTTTTTTGAACTTGGTGACTGTGGTGAGAATTTCGGTATACCCCATGTGATAAAACATCTCGAAGATTTGAGCATTGGAGATTGACTCTACGTTTACCATTGATTCAACGTAGGTTAGCCCTAGAAGAGAGCAAAACCGAGCCTTTGTAATCGAAGTTTTCTTGTCAAAGATCTCGAAGATGATCTTCTCTGTTTCCTTCAGGTACGTTGCAGATGAATAAGCCTTGGACAATAGCGACATTCGAACTAACTCAACCTTGGTTAAGGTGGTGACCAGAGGTGAGTACTTGAGACATTCCATGATAGGTAGCAAGTAGGATTCATATTTGAATGGTGCTAAATCCAAGATCAGATTTTGATTTGGCTTGATAGTGAGAAAAGAGGATTGAGCGGTTTGTTCTTGAACAGATGAAGAGTCGGCCATTGTTGCAGGTGCTTGGAGAAGATGAACAGTAAGAGAGAAATCACCTTTTAGGGTTCTTGATAATTTTTAAATTGATAAAGATTAACTTAACAATCGATAACCCCTTTTATACAATTGCCCAAGAGAGAGAAAATTAAATCGTCAATTGTGTAAAAATGTTGTAAACAACGCTTAAAAAGGTGTGATTTGACAACTGTTCCTCCGAAAAGTGTGTAAGGCGGCATGATGATTGGTGACGTTTCAGGGTTATGCGCCTTTCGTTTGAAATCTTATCCTCTTTGCAGCGTCAGCAATAACTTGTTCTCAACGCCTTAGTTCTTAACCATAAATCATCAGTAACCTTTCACTTGAATAAACCCATGTGGAAGCGAGACATCTTTGGGAGAAGTTTTTACAGGTTGAGAAAAATGAGATTTTGGTTTCTTGCTTGGTTTCACTGAAGAAGAAGGTTTTGGAGCAAAGTTCTTTGATTGCTTTTTCTGATTGCAGGAATGACAATGTGAACATTGACTAGGATTTGCCAGAGAACTAGCTTTTGCCTTTTGATTTGAAGATTTCTCTTTGCAAACGTAGCTAAAATGTTGGGATTGCCAAAATTGCTTCTTTTCGTTGAGATTTTTCTAGTATCTCCGATTCCTTTGACATTTTTTCTTAGCAAGTTGCTTTGAAGATTTGTGAATATTCTCCTTTCACTTCGATTCATTTGCATGAGATTCGCTCTTTCCAGAATGAGCTTCGCTAGGACATTCCTTAGTACCACTTGGACTACCTTTTTCAAAACTTGTAGGTTCATTTATTTGAGCAGCCACATAACGTGCTTTAACTCTCAAGGAGGTTCACTCGGATAGACCCTTAGTTTCGTCTGCATTATCAATTGGTGCATACAAGAAGAATTCATCACAACCATCTTTGTTGTCTTCATTAACAATGGACATTAGTTCGATGGTATGATTTTTGTCTAGTCCTCTAGTGGCAAATACTTGATTTGGTACAGTTTGGACTTTTGGAAAAATAGTTTCTTTCGCTTTTAGTGTTTTTAGATGATTTTGAGAAATCCGAGCAAATTCAACTGAATTTTCAAAGATAAGGACTTTTACAGGTTCAGGTTCATTTTTCACAAACTCAGAACAGTCAACCTCATCGTCTAAAGATATTTTGGCTCAATTCACTGTCCTCGTCAAATTCAGATGTATTTTCAAGATTGATTTTATTTTCTGAACATAACTTGGAACTCAATGAATCAAATTTATGTATAGTTTCGGTCTTGATTTTCAACTTGTCATTTTCATCAAGCAAGTTTTTCAACATGTCCTTATGGTCTTTGGACTTAATAAAAGATTCAATTTTGTCCAGTCCAATTATGTCAGCTTCAGAGGTTTCATCTGAAGAGACGATAGATTCACACTTATAACAATCAACATTAATCTCGTCTTCCTTGAATTCAAGGAAAGGCAAGATCATTTTGTGAATATTTTTACCTATTTCACAATTTAAATGCAACTGAGTAATATTTGAATAAAATCGTTTAACAATCAAACAAAAGATGTTTCTTTGTTTCAAAATTTTCAAATTATCTCTCTGCAAATAAATTGATTCATCTCTAGACCTAGACAACTCAGACTCTATCTTCTCAATCCACATCCTTCGCTCCTCACTCTTGGATGACGTCTTGCTAATTTGATTAGTTAGGTTAGCATTCGCTAGACGAGTTTGTTTAAGACTATTACTTATACTTGAAAAGGTGAATTTTAGGTTGTTTAATTCAGTTTCATAGTTAGATAGATGTCCATTAAGAGATTCAAGAATGGTGTGTACCTTTTTAATCAGTTGATCACACTCATTGATTTGCTCACCAACAGGTTTCGCAGCAAAACACTTGTCATCTCCTCTTCCCTTTTTATTCCCATATCTACTATCAGTTGACACACCATTGGTCACCATCAAACACCTACCAGCGAACTTTTAGCTCTCTTCTTTCACAACGAGTGCCCTACCATGTGTGGGCTTGCGAACTTCCTCATCCTCTGAGTCAGTTGACCAAATCTCCACTCCTCCAAACTCATCCTCAGCTGTATTTTCCTGCACAATTAAAACATGAATTAAGTTATCATTAGTCTTCTTCTTCTTCTTAATGTCTTCCAACTTACGCAAGTAGTAAGCCTCATCATCCTCTCCTTCTTTCTTCTTATTTAGCCTCCTCAGCATGCACTCCTTGGCCAAATGATTTTTTCCATGAAAATAGTTATAGTTATAGCCTGAGTCGCCAACCAACTTGCTTTCCTTCTTCTCTTCATCCTTTAGAGGAGTGCTTTTGTTCTCCTCTTTTGCTTTCTCGGAGCTGTAACTTCCCTCCAGTTTCAGTTCTTAGTGGTAGGGAATTTCTTTCTAGCAAACCGTTTGGGGTTTGAAATCATCAAAGCATATTCTTCACTCGTCAAATCACTATCAGAGAGATCAGTCTCAGGTTCTTCTGTGACAACCCGATATTTTGAGACAATGTAATGTAAAACCAATCAAATTTAGGTCAAAATATAACTTTCCAAAAATCTTATTTGGGTTAAATAAAGTAGTAGGAATCGTATCAAGGTTTTCGTACATATAAAGAACCCTAAAATCCGAGTTATAACGAAGAAGTTATGACCAACCGAAGATTCTCGGCAAAACCGGCAATACCGATTAAACGAAAAACGTGAAGTTTCAATACAATAGTTTATAGCCTTAAGTATCTAAATGAAAGTTATAGATAACCTCAAACCGTGAGCGTACATAAAAAGAACGTCGAAATCTGACTTCGTATGAGGAAGTTATGATTTTTCCAAGATCCGGGTATAGCAGTAGACAGCTAAAAACTCGAAATAGAGCTCGAGATACTTTTGACCAAAACAACCTAAATAAGAATCTAAGGTCTCAACATTAGTAGCGCAACGGCGAAAAGTCTGACGAAAACGGACATCGGATGAAGAAGTTATGGAATTTTAACGGACTTTTCGTGTCCCGGCCCGTTAAAAATAAATAATTAAAAATAAATCAGAATTTGCCGATGAAGTCTAAACGAGAGTTGTAGATCATGTTTTTAGCTACGCGTGCATATAAAGAACGTCGAAAACGGAGCTCGTACGCGAAAGTTATGGATTTTACAAGTTCGAGGCCCAAAATCCGAGGCTGTCAGGCCCCACGACGTGGCACAAGCTTGCCGCGACCCGGCAAGTGACTGAGGGCGTCCAATCAATGGAAGAGGATAGTTTTGACTCCCCACGACGTGGCCATCACTTGCCACGACGTGGCACACCCCAAAAGTGCCCCTATAAATAGATTTCAAGGGCTCCGAGTTCCATTGCTCAGTTCCCTTCTTTCTCGCGCCGAAACTCTGCGTTTAAGCCCCCGAGAACCTCCCAAAGCCCCGGCTTTCACCTTCAAGTCCCGAAGGAAGGTTTTGTGTTCTCGAGATTCCCGAGATTCCCGAGAATCCCGAGATTTTCCCGCGTTTTCAACTCTTCCTGTCGAAGTTCTGCTCGATTCTTCTCTCGACTACTTTAAATCAACCACTTCAATCAAGTGAGTTCATACCCCTAATCAATATTTTAAATGATTTTAAATGCTTTAATGGGGGGGGGGGATACAAGTAGAAATAAACATGTTATTGAATCATTGATATGTATTTTATAACTATGTTTGTCATTTAACGGATTTCACATGCTACAAAATGTGATGCATGAAATGGTTTTACATCTTAAAAACACATTGTTACCAAATGTTTTACCTTTGAAATGTTTATTAAAATGACATCAAGTCATTGTTAATTGTTGTTCAAAACCCATAAGAGGTCTTACAAAAACATTTTTACATTCTTGAACTAAACTATGCATATACACTTATATTCTTATATATGTATTGAGTTTATAGTTTACATCTTTCATTTAGTTTCCCACACCCTTGAGTAGTAAGAGTGTATAAACCTACATGATCATCCAGTTATATTACAGTAAATTATCATAGGGATAATTTGAAGATATCAAACATTATTTCTATTACAAAGAATCACACAAGAGTCAGTTCATTCATGAGTCTATACTAGTACATTTCCTGATACATGAGTACTTACAGATGCTTACCTGATACATGAATATGTTCACATATACTTACCTGTTACATGGACGCACATACATGAATGCCATACAGGAACACTTTTACATAGGTGCATTATCCTGTATTCACTTACCTGGATACTTGTACTTAGAACTAAGAGGATAATTTATTAGTACTTTCTGTGTAAATTATCTTTCCTATCCCGATTCAATGGGATATCTAGGCGGGACTCACCATTCCGAACCCCACTGATTAGCACCAGTGGTCGATGACCATCTACGGAGGTCTAAGGTTACTACTTATATTAGGAAGATCGATTTGGGACTAACCCTTCCGCCCACCTGCTGCTGCTACAGAGGACAATTGGACAATCTTCGGATGTTCATTAGGTTATACATTTTGCTTAATGCGATGTTGTGTTGGTCCTAGTACCCAGTGACAACACATACAGTATTAAATTTTTCCTGTTTACTTTATTTTGTGATACAATTCACATAAACGATGAGTTAGACTAAGCACTTTTAGTACTAGTGAAAACAAAGGAAAAACTATCATTTTACAAACAGAACATTCGGGTCTTGGTAGAAGACTACACGTCATACTTACAAAACATTCGGGTCTTGGTAGAAGACTGCACTTCATACTTACAAAACATTTGGGTCTTGGTAGAAGACTACACTTCATACGTACAGAACATTCGGGTCTTGGTAGAAGACTACATTTCATACTTATAGAAAATAAGGGTTTTTTTAGGGATTTCATACTTACCTCAACATTTACATTCGTCTTGTTAGCACCAGTACCTCCGGCTAACACTTACATGATTATATTTTTCCTGTTTAAGACTACATTCGCTTAATGCGATGTTGTGTTGGTCCTAGTACCCAGTGACAACACATACAGTATTACATTTTTCCTGTTTACTTTATTTTGTGATACAATTCACATAAACGATGAGTTAGACTAAGCACTTTTAGTACTAGTGAAAACAAAGGAAAAACTATCATTTTACAAACACAACATTCGGGTCTTGGTAGAAGACTACACTTCATATGTACAGAACATTCGGGTCTTGGTAGAAGACTACATTTCATACTTATAGAAAATAAGGGTTTTTCTAGGGATTTCATACTTAACACAACATTTTCATTTAAAGGTTTACATGGCTTTCATAACAGATTTTCACAAACAAGGCAATGACACTTATATACTTATGAATTCACCAGCTTTAAAGCTGATACTCGCTTTCAAAATTACTTGTATCCTCAGGTCATCATAGACAGATACCGATGCAAGGAGAAAGGAAGATGGAGCTTGTTCAAGACTTATCTTTCATTTTGATTTATGCTTTAGTGTTTATCAAAATTTGATAGAATACAATTGTATAATAATTATTTTATTAATGCAATGGATGATGTTGTTGCTTGTTTACTACTTTACATTGTTGTTGATATTATACATGACGTCCTCCGCCCCAGAACGTTTCCGCCGTTCTCGGTTTTGGGGTGTGACATCTTCCTCTACAACACCCTTTCCTTTCGAAATGAGAGCCAAGGACCCCATACTGGACATAACTTTCATTTCTTTCGTCGCTTCACTTTCATGTGACTTAAGAATGCCAACAAGCTTGGCCAATGAATAACTCTTGAACTGTTCATGTGCTTTAACAGTTGAGACTATTGATCACCTTTCATTCTATTCCATGCTTAATCATCTTACTAAGAAGATGAATGTATCAGTTTAACGTCTGGGTGAGATTCTCTTCTGGCTTTTGTTTGAAGTCACCAAACTCCGAAAGAACGAGTGTTTGGGTGGAATGTTCGAGATCAGCATCTGTGGAATAAAGCTCTTTAAGCCTGTCCCAAATTTCTTTCGCATTGTCACAAGAAATCACCAAGCCGAATGTATCAGATTGTAGAGTGAACCTTATAACTCTCATTGCTTGAATATTGCTGATGAGTTTTTCTTTCTCATCCTTAGAAACCTCCTTCCTATTAATGAGAAACTGGTTGTATTCCTTTTGAGTTTTAATGATTCTTTTGGTTTCAGAGTGAACAAAAGGACCAAAAGTAATAGCTTCCCAGATCAAATACCCATTATCTTATGAGAAAAGACCATAGTCTTCAAAATGAAGAGCCCATACTTCATACTCATGAGGATATATAATCAGAATTCTTGTGGTTGATCCTATTCTGTTTGAGATGTTGATTGGATTGGATGAAAAATCATCGTCCAACATGTTGACTTGATTTTCAGTACCTATTAAGAATCAGACCTATAAGATTGTATTAGGGTAATATCAAGATCACAGAGTGTCGTCAGTAAAGTAATGACGGCTCCAATAGATTCGATAATAGCGGAAACCCTGATGATTTCCTCAAACATAAGAGATGTGTATGATTTACACAGTTTCCTGCTCTGATACCAATTGTTAGGAATAAAATCCTCTTAGATTGATTAGATTCTAACAAGTAAAGTATTAGCACGATATGAAAACAAGAACACAAGATGGATCAACTGGTGTCGAATGATTAAAAGACACAACCTCAGAAGAACTCTATAATGAATTGCTATTGTAGAGGCGTGCTAGGGTTACAAAGAAAAGATCGATCAACTGTATTCAACTACGGTGCATGCATGCACTATAAATACTATAACCCTAATAATGAATATGGTTGGACAGGCCCAAACAGTGTACATAATGGACTAAATAAACAGCTCAATGATGCAATCTATTATACCCAACAATTTTGGAAAATTGGGCTGTATTGGGCTTTGAGCTATTATTATGGAATTTAGGCCTTTGGTCAATTGGATTGGGCCAAGTTATGGAAAGGGTAAAAAGGCCTTTTACCCTATTTTGGACTCTTAGTGTAGGTCAACATCCGATTATTGATTGGATGATTATTTTGTGATTGATAGTGCGGGATTCTAGCGGGCCAGTAGCCAAACATTTAACTGTGGGATTCAACAGTGCGATGTGAGTATCCTCACTGTGTTTAGTGGGTCGAAGGCACCAATGTCCGCCCATGGTTTCTTATGTAGGGTGCTAGATGTCCGTTGTGCGTATAAGATTTGGATGTGGACGGGGCCCGTTATGCGAGTTTGGGCGGGGCCTGTTATAATGAGTAGGTGGGGCCCAAAGAGTGTACGTTATGCTACTATCTTTGTGATTTTTTCATGTGCTTGCATGTTTATTTGATTATACGTGTTATATTTTTACTAGGCGGGCCCTGATGACTTACATATTTGTATACCGAGCGAGGCTTGATTCCGAGCGGGGCCCGATGTCAAGGCGGGGCCCATTATGTTTTTAGATACGTGTGTATGGTATGTGGTATTTTTGGGGAACTCACTAAGCTTTATGCTTATGGTTTTAGTTTATGTTTCAGGTACTTTGGTTTTCAAATGGAAGAGCTCGGGATAAGTGCAGAGCACACACCATCTCGTTCCACATTTTCTTGATTTTCTCAGACATGATGTGATGATTGATACATATATTTTATCTGGATTTTACTGATGATGTATCTGGAATATTGATTTTTATTAATTTAACAATGAAACTTTTGGTTCTTATTTTTGGGAAGTTACAAGTTATCAAAGCCTTGGTTTGTGGGATTCAGACATACTCTCGGGTGTCTTGAACTCAAACTGATGATTTGGTAAAGTTTTTCAAAGATGAAAAATGATTTAAAATTGGAAAAACAAGTTTTATAATACAAGAAAGGGTATGGTGCATGCAATCAACCGAGCTCAAGTATGTTTCTCCCAAAATACGCATACATGTTATTTGATATGATTTGAGTTATGAATCCGTGAATCGCATGCTATTTAAGGCTAAGGACCTGCTCAATATTTGCATGTTAGAATGCTAGGATAGATGCCTTGTATTCCTATTGTATGAGCTTGTCGACTGCATGCTAGTTTTGATTAGTCAGTGATAGATTGGTCTGATATGTGATGCCTTGTAGCCTAGGAAGCATGGGAATTAGGATGCTAGTTTGGGTATAATTTGTGTATGTAAAGCAGTTAGCAGTGAGAGTGAAGGCTTCTAGCATGAGATTGAATGATCTTTGGTTATTCTATGGATTAGAGTACTATTGCATGAATGTTGCTTGTTTTGTGCTTTGTGGGACTCTTAAGTGATGTGAGTTAGCTATTAAGTGAATATGCTAAGTGACATGTAATAAAGGTTGAATAATCTCATAATGATAGATTTGACCCTATTGCGCATCTCTCATTTGTGTCTAACCGTTGTAGGGATGAGTCTTTTAATCAAAGGATTATCTGAGCTTTGTTGCATGTGATTATGTTCACGAAGTAGCGAACGGACATTATGAGAAGTTCTTCAGCAACTGATAGCAGGGTGAGGTCGGGAACCTCGGAAAGCCTAGGAAATGTTTTAGTGGGTTTTGTTGTGCTGTTTAGCGAGTGCTTAAAGTATTGGTTTGAGAAGGTGACTTGGAGGATTCATGATGATTTTTGAGGAAAGTATGGATAGGTATGGAAGGTAGTATTGGGCCCATACTACTAAAATCATAGGATCCATATTCGAATCACGAAGAGTTTTGGAGGATCTAGGAAGCCTGTGGGATGAGAATTCTTGGGTATTTTTTGATATTTTGCATGTTGTTTTCAGTATGATGTTGAGCACTCAGGAAGGCGGTTCAGGTTCTGGTTTTGGCTCAGGTGCAGGTACCAAGCCGATCAATGAGCGGATGCGGGAGTTCATCTCGTTAGAAATTACCTGCGGTATTTTGGAGCAGACTACTGTGATCTTTGGTTCATTTATAGAAGGGATTTCGAAGCTCTTGGATGGTCATCTCGGAGACTTTCGGGCCGAGATTGTAGCAGGGCAATTAGGGTCTTACCTGGAGCCCAAAGCGTGTGGAGCCTTAGAATCCTTTAGAAAGGAAGATTCTATTGCTAGTTCTTGTCATTTGAAATCGGAGTTGGGTTATGAACCATGTTTTTAGGGAGGTCGATCCCATTATTGGATTGTCGCGAAGGTCTCGCGAGCCTTACGCGAGGAGTTACCCAACATCATTGGGTGTGTAACTGATATATTGGTTGCTAAGTTTGAGAGGCAGACCTCGGCTGTTCAGGCGATTTATGGGATTGTCGGGGTAACCCAGGAGCAGGATATTGGTTCGGATAGGCAACTAGGGAAGAGGAAGCGGACTCATGGTATGGCTCGGTAATCTGAGCATTTGGACGTTTCCATAGCTAGTGTTAGGGACCTGATGGGCCGTGGTGGTTGCACGAAGGATGAAGGGTCACATGAGGATGTGCGCAACAGGTCTATGTGGGGAAGGTACGGGCAAAAGGGCCACCTCCGCCAAGAATGCACATTGGAGGTAGAATTGTGCCATCGTTGTCATCAGCCTTATCATATCAAGGTAAATTGCCCACGCTTGGTGGTTGGGGTAGCTCAGGTTCCATCGTGGGTATCTTGGTAGGATGAGGAGCTCAGGATTCCAACATATGCTTTTGTGGGTATGTTAACTTTTTCTTCCTTCATGTTTATTATCATAATTTATATTGCTTTGGAATTTTGCTTGGGTTTTGGTAAGAACCATCTCTGGTTTGCTTCTCTGCTATTGTCTGGGTTATATCCTCAAGAATTGTTATATGCCATTCTGCATGCCAAGAGTCTCTAGTGAGTCGTATCTTGCTGAGCAGGTTTCAGTTGTTTGATTGTTGTTCCGATGCATTGGTGGGGTCAATTCAGGGGTATCGTTTGGAAGGTTTATGATAAGATTATTTGGTTAGTTCTCCAATGCAGTCAAAGTTCAGTCATGTTAGCATTCTTTCTGGTATGACTGATAGTTGTCCATGGAAGAACCTTTAGGTTCAGTTACTATCGTTGCTAGAGAAGGAGCGTTGGGATGGAGATGGTGGTGACAGTCGCATGAGTTATTTAGTCATTGGAAGTGCCAGGGGAATTTTATTATCGTAAGGATTGTAGATGGTTAGAATTTATAGATTCATTTGAGGATGGAAAGTTGGGGTGAATATTCGCCAGTTTCGAGAAAGGGTTATGGTATTAAGTCACCATCATAAAGGACTTAAGGAACTGGAGCTGTATCATGGTAGGTGACTGTGAGTATCAGATTCGCTATGATTTTGGAGAGTATTCCTTTAGATTCTAGGAGTTGCCCAATCATCAGATTTGACTAGTAATAGAACACTAGGATTGGTAAGTGCAGGTCATAGTCTGTAACACCTCATTTTGAAAAGTATTTCGATTCTGGTTTTAGAGGCCTATGGTACAAGTGATTCGGTATTTTATGGGGTCTCGGGTTTTATCTAGAAGGTGTTAGGCATGGGGGTTTGGCTAGGAGTGTAGGGATTCCTGCCGCCTTTTTATGGATATCCAGTTCGTCGAAAACGGACTTAGAATGAATGAGTTATGGCATTTTGAAGTTATTGTCAAATTTAGCCCCTAATGGAGTTTTGTGAAAAGGCAGCCCATGCATGCCAGGAATGCATGCGTGTGTTTAACTAGGTATGCCTAGCATACGCTAGGTTACGCCCAACGTATAAGGATATATGGTCTCAAGTCCGGAGAGGCATACGCCCAACGTACACTCAGAGTTCCCAAACCGTAATTTTAGGGTTGAGCCCTACATAAAGAACCATATATCTCGAAGGCCAGCCTCCATTTCCACCCTAAAGGAGCTACTACAAAACCCTAATCCATATTTGAGTGTTCTTTGAGCTTAGAATGTCACTAGAGAAGCATCTTGGTGTTGTAGATCATTTTCCAAACAAGAAAGGAGCAAGGAAAGGTGGTGGTTTAAAGAAGAGGTTGCAAATCTGGGATTATTGCATCATTTCTAACCATTTCAAGGTATAAAGATCTAAACTTGGTGATTATCTCCTTAGATCTCCTAGATTGAGTTTTTGGACCATTTTGGTCCAAAGGTTGAAGTTTTGTGGTTCAATCCAATTTATTGGACTTGGAGTTTCTACTCTCAGTTCTAAATGAGTCCCTAAGGCAGAAAGTTGCCATCTTGGATGTCCTAATGGGTCCATGCATGAGTTAAGATCATTTCGATGGAAGTTGGTTATCAAATTTCATGTTTGGGCTTTATTGGTGGGTTGCAAGCCACCAAGTGAAGAACTTTATGGTTTAAGACGTTGAAAAGGACTTAGATATGTGTTTGTAGCTTCTGGAGTAGAGTATTAGGCACTTAATGGGAAGGAGACATAACAGGGGAGTATGCTGAGTGTACATGCAGGTACGCCCAATGTATGCACCATTTAGCTTGTACGCTTAGCGTACATATGAGTACGCCCAGCATACTCATCAAATTTGGGTTTGGCTTATTGTCATCCATGGTGGTTGTTTTGGGGATTCTTTAGCTTGGTTTGGATCCATTTCGGGTTTAGAGGTTAGATCTGAAGTTGCAACTTCATATCTAGGTTGTATTGGAGCCATAAGGACAGAAAGCATCAGTCTTAGGGCTCGTTTGAGAGTTCCTTTGTCCCAAAACCTTCTTGTAGCTTGGTTAGAGCTTGTTGAGCCTTGCATGCATGTAAAGTTGGAAACTTTACGTGTGAATCTGGCCCTTGGAGTCCAGATCTATGTATTGGAAGCAATGATATGGCCTGTAATCGTCTGAATGAAGATGGCATGTGCATGGACTCGGCGAGTTGAAGAACAACTCGGCGAATCTGTTGAAGATTGCCTTGGCCTCGGCAAGTCTATTCTTGGACTTGGCGATTCTGGTCGTGGAACCCTAGCCTTTTATGGTTAAGCCGTGTCTCGGTGTGTTGAGGGACAACCCAGTGAGTTGAGCAGGATGAGACTCAAAGATTGTTGGACTCGGTGAGTCTTAGGGTGACTCGGCGGGTCTTGGGGTGACTCGGCAAGTTGAGTCATGATTGGGAGTTTCTGAGTAAAGGAACTCGATGAGTCGACGGGTTGACTCGGCGAGTAGGGTCAACCAGGAAGGTTGAATTTGACTGAGGACTTTGACTTTGACCAAGGGTTGACCAGTTGACTTCCAAGGGTATTTTGGTATTTATTGGTTTTGGTTATTTGGTAATGTTCAGTGGTGAAATTCGTGTCGGTGGTCGGAGCAGCGTGATCTTATTCTTTAGTCGGCAGTTGCAGGTGAGTTATCCTCACTATATCGTCAGGGTCTAAGGCACCAAGGCCGGCGCTTTATCGGATGGAAATCCAGGTAGTTGTTTGTTATGTTATTGCCATGCTATGTCGGTATTCTGGTAGTTAGAATGGTGTATGTTAGAGGCCTGGTCAAGGTCGGTTTCCTGATAGTTAAGATGGTATATGTTTGAGACCTGGTTAAGGTCGGTATCCTAGTATATAGGATGATGCTATGTGTGACCGGAAGGTCTTATGTGCTATGAAGAGTATGAGATATATGTTGTTAGATGTTATGTGATCTATATGTGTTATGTACTATATGAGCAGTATGCTATGGACCGGAAGGTCATCATGTTATGGGCTGGGAGGCCAACAGATTATGGACGGGAAGGTCAACAGAGTTATGGGATGGAAATCCCCTGAGACATTCGGATCGGAAGATCCCATGGAGTTATGGCCTGGAAGGGCGTATGTGCTGTTAAGGCCTGGAAGGGCGTATGTGTTGTTATGGCCTTGAAGGGCGTATGTGTGTAATGGCCTGGAAGGGCGTATGTGTTGTATGTAGTATTTTGGGGGTAACTCACTAAGCTTTCAGGCTTACAGTTTTAGTGTATTGTTTCAGGGACTTTAGGAGATCGTGGCAAGGAGAAGGTGTGATCGTACCGCTTCTCAATTTCATGTTGATGTTTCTGGGATACTCTGATAATAAATGAATTGAAAACCTTTTTATAATAACTTAATGAATATGGGTTGTTTTTGAAAAGTTTAAATTGGTTGTAAATTTTCACGGTGTTACAGTTTGGGCCCAATTTGGCAAATTGGGCCATTAGTGGGCTAGTCATGGGCTTGGGAAGCCTACCTAGTGCTGGGCCATTTTTAGAACATGGTTTGGGCCTTAAATATGGACCAAGTTGTACTAGGGGGTAAACTGGTCATTTTACCCTAAGAAGGATTATTGTTTTGGACTATGTGATATTTTGGGTATTGGTAGCTCAGGGAGCCAAAGGATCAGAAGTTCGGGGATTGTCAGATAGTAGCCAGAGGGGTATCAGCAGGACTTCAGCAGTGCAAGGTTAGCATCCTCACTATGTGCATGGGTCTAAGGCCATAACGTCGGCCCATTATGTTGGTGTATAGTAGGATGACCTGGGGGTTAGCCATGGGCACTGTATGTATATGTTTCGGATCATGATCCGATCCTGGGCGAGGCCCGAGGAGTGTTAGTGTGCTAGAGGTCTTTGTGATTCTTGCATCTGTCGGTACGCTAGGTTCCGGACCAAGGTCCGATGCTGGGGAAAGCCCGAAGTATGTTATATGGTAGGGTGTTCCGGACTAGGGGCCGATGTCGGGGCAAGCCTAAGGAACATTTATATGAGCATGTTAGATTATACTTGCTATCTTTGTGATACATGTATGTGTCCTTTAGGGAGGTGAGTGTGGGTGAAGTCCCGTATCTCATCACTAGCTGAGTATGGATGGGGTTCCATATCTCAATATTAGCAGAGTAGGGGCGAGGACCGAGAGTAGTGAGTGTGGGCGGAGGCCCGTATCTCACTAACAGCAGGAGTGTGGACGAGGTTCCATGGCTCATTAGTAGTAGACCAGGGGCATGTCCCAAGTTAGGCGAGGCCTTAGAATAAAGGTACAGTAGGGTATGGTTATTTATGTGCTAGTATGTTATACGTTTGTATGTGTATAGCGGGCGAGGCCCAGAGACAGGCGGGGCCTACGAGAGACATATATGTATACTGAGCGGGGCCTGATGCCGGAGAAAGTCCGATGTCGGGCAAGTCCCGATGCAGTGGGTAGGGGCCCAGTATGTGGTTATATGTATGGTATGTGGTAGATTGAGGAACTCACTAAGCTTCGTGCTTACGGTTTTCAGTTTTTGTTTTAGGTACTTCCGGTAGCGGAGGGAAGAGCTCAGGTTGACTGCATCGCATACACTAATAAGTTTTAGCATGGGATGTTTACTATGATAAAATGAACATATTTTGAAATGATACTCTGATTTGATATAACGACTTATGTTTATGATTGATAATTATGGCTTAATGAATGATTTGAAAATGAAATTTTTGGTATGGATTTTTGGGATGTTACAAGTAGGTATCAGAGCCTTGGTTTGAGGGATTCAGGCATACCCTCGGGTGCATCTGAACTGAAACTGAGGACTTGGTATGAAAATTTTCGAAATAAAATCATTTTTACGAAAATGAGCTTTAAGAAAAAGAAAAGAGTTTTGAAAAGAGAAAAGAGCTTTAAGAAAGGAGAAAAGGTTGTGGTGCATGCAATCAGCCAAGCTCAAGTAAGATCTCCCAAATTACCCATACATGTTTGTTTAGATATGATACGCTAATTAGAATTGCATGCTATATTAGGAATAAGGATCTAGGAAGGATGCCTTATGTGACTGTTATATGTATGAGCTTTATGAGTTACATGCTAATACATATTCTTGATATGTGGATAAAATTGCTTGATTATGTTCTGGTTAGATTTTCCTTTTGTCTGAATGCTACTTGCTTTGTTCTTTGTGGGACTCTGAGTGATGGGAGTTAGCTATTAGGTGAATACGTTAAGTCACATGTGATTAGGGTTGAATAATCTCAGAGTGTTGGATTTGGCCCTATTGCACTACTTTTGTTTGAGTCTAACTGTTATAGGGATGAGTCCTTTACTCGAAATATTATCTGAGCCTCGTCTCATGTGATGGTATTCAGGTAGTGGCTAATTGGCATTACCAAGATACCTTCGGTAGTTGAGGACTGCGTTGGGTTATAGATTTCCCTAGGGCAAGCCTAGGATGAGATTAGTGCTGGGAGCAATAGTAGTAGCGCAAGGGGCTTGGTGGAGTCAAGAAAATCTTTGAGGAAAGTACATATAGATTTGGAAGGTAATAAGGTCCCATACTACTAAAAGAAGTGGATCCGTACTTGAATCAAAGAGGGATGAGATAAAACTAGGGAACTTGTAGGGCGTGTGTGATCCCTAAGAAAGACCAATATCACGAGATGCTGAGGGCTGACAGCAGGGAGTTTTTGTCGGATTAGTGTCTAAGTCCATAACTATTTTGGTATGTACTTGACCCGATGGTGCATGGTCCTTTTGGGTTGCCTTCACCAAAGCAACTTGATTGGAGAAATAAATAAAGAGAGAGAGGTTATTATGATTTATTAATATGTTATAAGAATAATATATTAAAGGAGAAATCATATTTGTTTAATTAATATTGGTCAATAATTAATTAAGAATTAATTTTGTGATCAAGTGTAATTAATTAAACTAGAGGGGCTGAATTGTAATTATGTGATAGTTACAAAATAAGGTAAGAATTATCTTATATATATGGTGAACGAATTTGAGGTGATAATCACTTAGAATTTGACTAGGATAAGGGTTTCTAAGAGTTATCTTATGGTTGCATGGTGGACAAGCAACTAGATAAGGATAAGGACTGAAAACCTAATCCTAACCCTATATAAAGACCCCTAAGGCCTTGGAATTCGTGTATCCCTTCCCAAGAAGTCTTAGAGACGAATTCTAACCTCCCTCCTCTCTCTTTATACATTCTCCACTTGCTTATGGTGTTTGTAAGCCATTAGTGGAGTGACACTTGTGACTCTCAGCTTTCCAAGGTCAATTCAAGGAGGAATTGGATTGTTATTACTACATAACAATCAAGGTAATATCTTAAACCTAATTATATATCAATATTGATTTCCATATGCTAGAATTAGGGTTTATAGTCTTGGATTCAAAGCATGTACAATAGAGAAACCTAGATCCAAGCATTAGGGTTTGTATGAGCACATAGGATGTCTTATGACCAAAACCCATCAGTGGTATCAGAGACTTGATTGGTTTCTATTGTATTGATGCATATTTGATCGAAATAAGCACTGAAAATCGATTTTTTTGAGTTTCTGAATGTTTGACTCGCCGAGTCACTTGGTGAACTCGCTGAGTCAGCTGTACTCGACGAGTCCAGGTCCAGACTCGACGAGTCAAAGGGTCTGACAGCTCAGATTCGCGATTTTCTTCCTGATTTGCTTTTGGATAATGACCATAAACATGTTTTTGTGATAAAATCCGAATTTTTTCATTATTATGTGATTATCCTTACCTAAATAGAAGATAATTGTTAAAATTTAGATAATCACTTGTTTTATTAGATAAAGTTTCATTATTTGTAATTTAGATTTGAATTATCTTGTGAAATAGTTTCATATTTGGCCCTTTAGGTTTTATAGTTTAAATTTGAACCCAAAAGTTTTGTTGTTTTGAAATTTAAATAGTTAAAACCCTAATGTTTTGAAAAAGGTTTCAAAACTTGCCCTCAAGTTTTGGAATTTAAATTTTGATTAAATAGTTTAATTTTGATGCATATTTAAATTCTAAACCCTTATGGTTTGAAATGTTTCAAAACTTGCCCTCAAGTTTTGGAATTTAAAGGTTGATTAAAAGTTTAATTAGAAATGTTAAATTCTAAAACTCTAGTGTTGTTTTGAAAAAGTTCAAATCACACCCTTATGGTTTTATTAATTAATTAAGGTGTATAATTAAAAGAGGTTTAATAAATCCATAAAAGTTTAGGTTAACCATTTAATAGAATTAAAAGTGTAATTGTTAAAGTTAACCACATAGTATTTTAAAAGTTGTAAAATACACCCTATACTATATATAACATTAAAAGTCTAACATTATATATATGTATAACTAAAAGTCTGTCTTACCGTTAGTAGGCCTCATTCACGAAGCTAGTCTATAAGGGGTGTTTAAGGAAATTGCCTATAAAATGGCGAATGAATGGGTATCCACTCTTACCCACCACACTCTTAACTAGTGGAGGGTCGTTAGCCGAACGGGTAGGATAGGATGAAACCTTCCATTATAAGTATAATGAATTACTAAAGTAACTAAATGTTTTCATAAAATTCCCAATCTTAGTTACTTAGGCAAAAGTGAATTGATGTAATTCCATGAAATTACACTTTGTGCCCTTGCGAAGACGTTAGTGGAGCGTGTGTGGTTAACCGGCACACTAAATGGGTCTAAGCAAAGGAAGCAAAGGGTGACTCAATGTTTGTCATAGTTCGGTGGAGCGTGTGTGGTTTACCGGCACATCGAATAGGTGGCTGTAACATGTGAGGGCACCATGTAGTTTGCATGGTTATTCACACCCGCTTTGTGATCCTCGGCATCCCAGTCACAAACAAGAGGGGCATATCGAGATATAAACATGCCATTGAAAGTTCAATGTATCTCAAAGGATCTAGGAGTTTTCATAGATTTAAAACTTAAATTTCTTTTTCATTTTTCATGGTGGAAATTAGTGAATCTTCATTCACTTACCTTCAAATATTCTGCAACTAGATTACGGCATCCCTTTTCTAGGTTGTAGCGTATTGTGTTGGGTCCTAGCCTTAGTATCTCATTTGGGTGACTTGCTAAGGACTCAATCTGTCAACTAACTTGAATTCATTTTTCTCCCGTTTCGTAGATGTCAAAGTTTGACAACTATGGTCTTCCCAAATCCCGTGGAACAAGCATTCCACATGAAGATGATATTCCACGATTCGATCGAGGAACAAGAGATCATCCTTCACTTCCTCCACATCCTCAAATTATTCTCCCTAACCCACAAGTTCAAAGGCTTGAAAAGTTCAAGATCACTCAAACCCGTTTGGCAAGTAAACATAAAGAAGGAAAGTCAATGTGTGCACACGTCCTAGGGATGAAGTCACACATTGATAGGTTAAGAATGTTGGGATCCGTTGTCTGTGAGGAAATAGCTGTTGATTGGGTTCTTCAGTCACTTCCTAACTCATATAGTGAGTTCGTAAGAGAGTACTATATGATGAACCACAACGTGGCCCTTATAGATCTCACCTATATGCTTATTGCTGCTGAATCATCAATGGTTTGGCGCAATAGAAAAGCAAAGTTGATTGGTGAATCTGCCTTCGAGACCTCTATGGATATAGACAATGGCAATGAAAGACATGCTATGATCGAAAAGTTTGATCATAAGAGAAAGACGATGTCTGAAGTAGTTCCATGTCCTGTTCCGAAAGAGTCGATTTGCTTTTATTGCCAAGAGAAGGGGCATTGGAGACGAAGCTGCCCCATTTACCTAAGAGATCTAAGAGATGGGAGAGTCGAAACGTATGGCTCTAATATAGGTAAAATTCATTTACTAACTCTTTTAAGCTTCTATTCTAGATTCTTAATACATAATGTAATAAGATTACAATTGATGTTTTGTAGGATCGAAGAAAAGAAAGGAAGCTTAAGGGAAGAAGTGAGCAGAATCTAACCGTGAAGGAATGGATTTCGATCGCAATTCTCGAAGATTAGATTCTTGAGCTACTACTTAGAGTTAGAATTAGATTGCTAAGAAAGATGTATTAGCATAAGTTTTTCAATGAGTTGCATTGTAAGGACAAATTTTTCCGCAATAAAATAAATTTTGACTTTAAATTTTATTTATTTATCCTTGCAATGGCGAGTATGAAAAATTGATGTTAAAATGTTTCTATTATTAGCAATAATGGATTTGGTTCTTATTATGTTATTTATGGCAAGTCGAGAATTTACCAAATAGGGAGAGTTTCTCATCGCCCAAGTTTCAATTGGACGGAAACTTGGAATCATGCAACTTGGTTGCACGATGAATGAGAAATTTCATATTTGGAAATTAGACTAATTCGTTGACAAGGTGTCAAGTGAAGGACTAGGAGATCGAGTACACAAAGTTGTGTGTTGATCAAAGTCCACCATAAGAGTAACGAGATATTCGTCATGATTTACTAAAGGTTTAGTAAATATGTTTATACTTATAAGATTAAGTGTAAGTCTGAATTGATTGAAAAGGTTTAAATCAATAGTAGAACGAATAACAAGAATCAAGTAGGCAGAGAAATAAAAGTTTCTCCATTCTAAGAAGAAGGGAGAGTACCTTTTATGCTTTATGATAGGTCTTAATGATTAAGAACCATATCTCAATTGATCCTCTAAGTGAGTCTTAGTACAATTGTATGTCTAAGAAGAGGAATCAAGAATTGAAGAAATGGTTAAATCAATAAGTCAATCATACTTCGTTCCAAAACAAGTCTTAAAGTTAAGATTGTGGCAATGAGTGAAAAGTATTAAAGGTTTATAACATTCATAAAATGTGGAAAGTTGTGATGTCTTGAATAAGACAAAGAACAACTTGGACCAATTTATGAAGTGTTTTGATAAAAGCTACACTAACTCTTGAATATTTTTTGTCAAGAAATGGTTTTTGACAAGAGAATCGTATATGTCAAGGAGTCAGTGGGAGTCTTAATGGTCTTGAAAGGTTTCAAGAACAAATCAAATAAACCTTATTGATCATCACTAGCACACGAGTTAAGGTTTACAACCTATCGTGATGACATTATTTTTGTTTCTGTGCTATTTCAATTGAGTTAATTATGCATGTGAGTTCTATGAGTTCTCATTTTGAACGCATAAAAGGCAAAGCACCTTAATCAATGAAAGGTACATTGATAGGAAAGGGTGAGCTACTTAACTACTTGGAAGACATGGTGGGCAGCTGTGCTACCATAAAGGCAAGAAATCAAGATTAAGAAAGGTTCGGTCCATATGAGTTTGAATTTGTCGTAAACTTTGGTTTTAACAAATTCATATGGATAGGAACACATACACCGCTCAAATCTAAGTGTGATAAGATTTCCTCCTTCATGAAAATGATTGTGAGGAAATGCTTTCACTAAGAAAGATTTTAAGAAGATAGTGATTGTAAAATTGCATTCTCGAATTCAATTATGGTTACGGTATCCCTTTCCATAATTTGAATTGTGAGGTTTGGCAATTAGTCTTAAGTGTTTAGAAACACATATGAACTATCGAAGGCAAAGGTGTATAAGTTCAAGAAGCCTTGATAAAAGATTATCAAAGCACTAAGTATTAGAAACATGGACATAAGAAATTCAATATGTATTGTTTTTCTGAAAGTTAAGATGTTTATGAATACATGTCAAAGCTAGTGGGAGCATAAGTGTTATGTTTTATAATAATCATCATGATAGTGGGAGCATAAATGTTATGATTGTATGATTATTAAGGAAAGTATTGCAAGTTGGCAATATTAATTATAGAAAACAAGAGTCATATTTTGCAAAGTTGTAAGAGTTGAAAGGTTGTTTTGCTATAATTAAAGGAGAGAATATTATGCTTCATTTCAAATCTAAAGGCTTAGGTTGTGGAATGTTAATAGATTTAGTCAAAGGTATAAAGTGTGTTCTTAAAATTTCGATTATGATTATGGTATCCCTCTTCACTATTCGAATTTTGAGAACATAGCAAATAAAACATTATGCATCGTGTCCCATACGCTTCGGGTATAGGATCGATTGCAAATGCTTTAATGTTTGACCGTTCTAAAATTTTCCAAATGTCGAGTGCATATTAGAGGGAAAAGGGAGTAGAATTGGTTTTGATTAAAACAATTAAACAACTATCAAAGGACAACCCAAAGTTTGACGAGGATTGGTCGCTTGTGAGTAGTTAAAAGTATAGTATTGGAAAATATGGAAATGTTTCCATATTGGATGGACCATATCGACATCATTACGAATAGATAGGATTCTATTAAGAATGAGTTGTCATATGGAACATATGGAAGTGTGTCCATATTGGGAATTGAATATTGAGAAATCTATGACTAGATTAGAAACTTCTATGCAAAAGGATGTTCAAAGAATGTACTCTGAGTGAGAGACATCATGTCTATGGAATTTTCTTGTAACAATCCCCGATAGAGGACTTTGTAATATCATTGGCAATAGTCTTTGTGACTTTGGTGCAGTGACATTACGAAAGGATAAGTTGCATAGAATGTTCGAATCTAGCATATTCTATAAGTAGTAAGAATTTGATATTCTTTAACTTATGGAAAAAGGATTTGGAGTTGAGAAATGAGAATGATTGGAAATGTGTTCAATATGATCTATTTCACAAAGTAAAAACCATAGGTAAACATTGTGTGCATGCTAGGAGCATGGGACAAGTGTTGTAATTCAAGTAAGAAGTTGATTACCCGAAACTACAAATAATGAGTAATCAATATGGTGATAAATAAAAGGTGTTTTATTTATGCTAAAAGGGTTGAGGCCATATGGGATTAGTATTATTCTTGTGTTTCACATTTGCATGTTTTGACTTCCAGAATAATTGAGTTTATTAAGAATAATCGAATTATTCAAACGGGCCACAGTCGTTCATATGTTGGAAGTAGATATGAATGAAGACTGTCGTGAATTGGTGTGTGGATTGTCTTAAGAGCATTAGACATAAGCAAATGTTTGCTGCAACGTTCATGAGTGCTTATGAATATGATTTGAGCATTGGATTAAACCCACGCTCACTTGGATCACTCCATGGATTGTATCACGAGTGATTGGTGAGACGATAACATCTTATATTCTTGAAACCGAGATGTGTGAGTTGTATCTTGCAAATTGGTTGCACATTGATAATATGTAAACGCACCAGTAACTTGGTGTTATAAAACATATTGTTGTGTGTAATTCGGTGCGTGAATGCAAGCGAGCATTGTATCAAAGTTTATCCGTTCCTTTTATTCAAAGTAGGATAAAGGCGATATCTTTGGGCCCCTCGATGGTTTAGTGATGACAAACGTAAATGCTCGGCCGGGCTAGGGCTAATTTGATTTGTTCAATTAGTCAGTCGTCATAAATCGGAAATCAAGATATAGTACAAAGAGAATGATTTGAAATCATATCTCATATGATATCTAGAATGGAGGAATATATGATCCCTTATCTAAGGACACACGTTTTTTTGATATGATCAGAGTTGACAGCGGCTTTGGAAATCTACGATTGCAGATCGGGATCCGAAGTCATATGCAGAATAGTTATTAGACTTATCCAAGTGGGAGACTGTTGGATTAGTGTCTAAGTCCATAACTATTTTGGTATGTGCTTGACCCGATGGTGCATGGTCCTTTTGGGTTGCCTTCACCAAAGCAACTTGATTGGAGAAATAAATAAAGAGAGAGAGAGAGGTTATTATGATTTATTAATATGTTATAAGAATAATATATTAAAGGAGAAATCATATTTGTTTAATTAATATTGGTCAATAATTAATTAAGAATTAATTTTGTGATTAAGTGTAATTAATTAAACTAGAGGGGCTGAATTGTAATGATGTGATAGTTACAAAATAAGGTAAGAATTATCTTATATATATGGTGAACGAATTTGAGGTGATAATCACTTAGAATTTGACTAGGATAAGGGTTACTAAGAGTTATCTTATGGTTGCTTGGTGGACAAGCAACTAGATAAGGATAAGGACTGAAAACCTAATCCCAACCCTATATAAAGACCCCTAAGGCCTTGGAATTCGTGTATCCCTTCCCAAGAAGTCTTAGAGACGAATTCTAACCTCCCTCCTCTCTCTTTATACTTTCTCCACTTGCTTATGGTGTTTGTAAGCCATTAGAGGAGTGACACTTGTGACTCTCAGCTTTCCAAGGTCAATTCAAGGAGGAATTGGATTGTTATTACTACATAACAATCAAGGTAATATCTTAAACCTAATTATATGTCAATATTGATTTCCATATGCTAGAATTAGGGTTTATAGTCTTGGATTCAAAGCATGTACAATAGAGAAACCTAGATCCAAGCATTAGGGTTTGTATGAGCACATAGGATGTCTTATGACCAAAACCCATCAGTTTTTGAGCAGGTCCAGCTACAAGACGTTGGAGATATTATTGCTCAAGCCAGGGAGAGGTAGATCGACCAAGAGCACCTTAGGAAGAGGAAGTCAGATGAGATTCAGGTAGCCATAGGTTCAGGAAAGAGACCCAAGGGGTCAGACTCGAGATCGAGGGACTATCAGAGCCGTAACCAATGCGGGAAGTGTGGCAGGACGCATGAGGGTGCGTGCATGAGCGGTATTGGTGGTGATTCTGGCTGCTTCAAGTGCGTCCGGACTGGTCATTTTAGCAGAGATTGTACAGCTACCAACACCAGGGGATCAAACCTGATATGCTTTCATTGTATTCAGCGGGGCCACAATAAGGCCTGGTGTCCGAGCTTGCTTTCAACAGGACAGGTGATAGCACCTGCCCCTGTAAGTTTGAGGATCACTGATGGCCGTCAGGGCCGGGCAGGGGTGCCTGTGACGGGGAGCAGAGCATTCCAGTTGATTGCAGAGGACACACGAGCATCCCCTGATGTGGCAGGTGCGTATCTTTCACTTTCCTATCAGCTTTTATTTGTGATTTATTTGTTATGGTACTGCATTGATGTTAGTTAATGTAATTTGGAATTGTGTTTCCTGCTTATGATTAAGTTATATGTAATATGCATACCATGGATGTTATAGTAGTAGTTCGAAGATGTTTCACTTAAGAGTAGGTTCTCAGGATGCAGTCACTATAGCAAGTGTGAGTGTGGCTCGGGAGGTGTTTTATTAGTCTTCAAGAGTGGTTTAGATTTGGTATTTCTTAGTTTTGGAGCTCTAGAAGCGGTAAGCGTTGGTTGTCAGCAGATCGACCCTTTAGATGGAGAGAAGGATTGGGAATCCTTTCCGAGCTGGGAGTTGTAGAGATCTAGTTGAATCGAAGTGGGGGAGAACTATCTCAGAGGTCAGGAAAAGAAGTAAGTGCAAAATTGGTATGAGTTTGCAACTTTTTGGAAAGGAAAGCAGTCTAAGTGGTTGTTTGGATAGAGGAGCACATGAGTTGGGAGTTTGGGAAAGTTCCCAACATTTAGTTTTTGTATTCATGGCAGATGATAAATGGTTAGGAACTAGGTGGGAGATTTTCTTGGCAGCATGCGAGTTAGTCAGGATGTAAAACTACGGGATCTTCTTAGCATTCCCCAACATTTAGGCAGAGCGGGAAGAGTACTAAGGTTGCGGGATAGCCGTAGCATTTTTTTAGCAACTAGTTAGAGGAGTATGGGCGAGGCCCTGTATCTCCTACTTAGCAGAGTGTGGGCGAGGCTCGTATCTCCTAGATAGAATGATAGAGATCGAGGAAGGATAGTTCGTTCAGTTTTAGGATGGAGTTGGTTTTGCATAGCCCAAGATAGGTGGGATCTGTGGGGGAGGCCACTCCGAGATATAGTTTGAGTGAGACTCGTGGGCGAGGCATGTGTGCTTGTAGCAGCGTAGGTGAGACCTGGTAGAGACCGTAGGGTCAAGGCAGAGGATTGAGGATCCCAGGACTTATAGAGCTAGAGTGACAAAGAGATAGAGTAGGTTCAGATAGCCGAAGTTTCTTTGGAAGTCGCTAGGAGTGACTGAGGATTGAGCTTGGGGTTAGTAACTGGAGGGAGTCCGGTAACCTAGATGATAGCAGACTAGTTGGGACCAGGGTGGTCCCGATTCATTCGAAAAACGGATAAGAGTCAGCAGGAACTTCGGTCAGGTAGGGATAAGAGAAATCTTGCATGGAATACCCAGTTAACTGAGTGGTGCTACGCCCCTCACAGCAGTGTCGAATAATCTCAGAGGGAAGGATTTGATTCTATTACACAAATATCGTTTGAGTCTAACCATTGTAGGGATGAATCTTTTAATTGAAGGATTATCTTATCCATTCGTTGGTATGGGCGCTCAGCACTGAGGCATGATAAGAGGAAGTATTCAGTGAGTAGCAGTGTGAGGACAACACTGCGAGTGACTGGAGATTTAGTTACAGCGAAGGGTTGTCCCACACAGCGAAAGAAAAGGTTGTTGCTTATGGAAAGTTGGCTTAGGAAGGCCAATAGAAACGGTCCTTCGAGGATTTGACCAAGCAGGCAGAGTATGCACCGTATCGGAATGCCGTCAGAGGCTGCGGGGTAGTTGGCCATAGCGGACTTCAAAGATGAAGTCCAATTTAAGTGGGGGAGAGTTGTAACACCCCGTTTTGAAAAGTACTTCGGGTGTGGTTTCGGAGGCCTAGGGTACAAGTGATTCGGTATTTTATGGGGTCTCAGGTTTTATCCGAAGGTGTTAGGCTTGGGGTGTGGCTAGGAGCGTAGGGCTTCCCGCCAGCTTTTCATGGGTATCTAGTTCGTCGGAAAGAGACTTAGAATGAAGGAGTTATGACATTTTGAAGTAATTGTCAATTTTAGTCCCTAATGGAGTTTTGCTGCAAGGAACCCCATGCATGCAAGGAATGCAAGCGTGTGTTTAGCTGGGTACGCCTAGCATATGCTGGGTTACGCCCAGCGTATAAAGATATATAGTCACAGGTGCGGAGAGCCGTAAGCCCAACGTACGAGAAGTACGCCTAACGTACGCTCAGAGTTCCCAAAACCTAATTTTAGGGTTGAGCCCTATATAAGGAGCCTTATGTCTCGAAGTTCAGGCTCTATTTCCACCCTAAAGGAGCTACTACAAAACCCTAATCCATATTTGAGTGTTCTTGGAGCTTAAAGGTCACTACAGAAACATCTCGGTGTTGTAGATCCATTTTCCAAAAAAGAAAGGAGCAAGGACCATTTTGGTCCAAAAAAGAAAGGTATTGGTTTAAAGGAGAGGCTGCAGATCTGCAATTGTTGCTTCATTTCTAACCATTTCAAGGTATAAATAGGTGATTATCTCCTTAGATCTATTAGATTGAGTTTTTGGACCATTTTGGTCCAAAGGTTGAGGCTTTATGGTTTAATCCGATTTCTAGGACTTGGAGTTGCTACTCTCAGTTCTAAATGAGTCCCTAAGGCAGAAAGTTGTCATATTGGATGTCCTAATGGGTTCATGCATGAGTTAAGACCATTTCCATGGAAGTTAGTTATCATATTTCAAGTTTGGGTTATATTGGTGGGTTGCAAGCCTCCAAGTGAAGGACTTTATGGTTTAAGACGTTGAAGAGGATTTGGATCTGTGTTTGTAGCTTCTAGAGTAGAGTATTAAGCCCTTAATGGGAAGGTGACATAACAGGGGAGTACGCTGAGCGTGCATGCAGGTACACCCAACGTATGCACCATTTAGCTTGTACGCTTAGCGTACATAGGAGTACGCCCAACGTACTCATCAGATTTAGATTTGGCTTTTTTGGGCCTTGGTTTGGGCAATGCAAGGGATTTTGGGTATTTGGGCCTTAGTGGGCCATCAGAAGTAAGATAGTTTGGGCCAAGAAGATGTTTGGGCTTAGGGTAAGGCCCATTAGAGTGTTTGGGCCCAATTTGCCATTAATGGGCCACTATTGGCCTTAGGAAGCCTACCTAGTGTCGGGCCATTTTTAGAACATGGTTTGGGCCTTAGATATGGACCAAGTTGGACTAGGGGGTAAAATGGTCATTTTACCCTAAGAAGGATTATTGTTTTGGACTAAGTGATATTTTGCGTATTGGTAGCTCGGGGAGCCGAAGGATCAGCAGTTCGGGGATTGTCAGATAGCAACCAGAGGGGTATCAACAGGACTTCAGAAGTGCATGGTGAGTCTCCTGACTGTGTGCATGGGTCGAAGGCACAATGCTAGCCCATTATGTTTGTGTATAGTAGGAAGACCCGGGGGTGAGCCCTGGCCACTGTATGTATATGTTCCGGATCACGATCTGATGTCGGGCGAGGCCCAAGGAGTATTAGTACGCTAGAGGTCTTTGTGATTCTTGCATGTGTCAGTACGATAGGTTCCGGACCAAGGTTCGATGTCGGGGCACACCCGAAGTTTTTTATATGGTAGTTTGTTCCGGACTAGGGTCCGATGCCAGGGCAAACCCGAGGAAGGTTTATATGTGCATGTTAGATTATACTTGTTCTCTTTTTGATACATGTATGTGCCTGGTAGCGAGGTGAGTGCGGGTGAGGTCCCGTATCTCATCACTAGCTGAGTATGGATGAGGTTCCATATCTCAATATTAGCATTGTAGGGGTGAGGCCCGAGGGTAGTGAATGTGGGCGGGGGTCCGTATCTCACTTACAGCAGGAATGTGAACAGGGTTCTAAGGCTCATCATTATTAGACCAGGGGTGGGGCCCAAGTTAGGCGAGGCCTTAGAACATAAGTACAGTAGGGTATGGTTATTTAAGTGCTAGTATGTTATATGTTTGTATGTGTATAGAGGGCGAGGCCCAGAGACAGGCGGGGCCTACGAGAGACAGATATGTATACCGAGTGGGGCTTGATGCCATGCAGGGCCTGATCCCGGGCGAGGCCCGATGCCGAGCAAGTCCGATGTCGGGAATGTCCCGATGCAGCAGGAGGGGGCCCAATATGTAGTTATGTGTATGGTATGTGGTAGATTGGGGAACTCACTATGCTTCGTGCTTACGGTTTTCAGTTTTGGTTTCAGGTACTTCCGGTAGTGGAGGGAAGAGCTCGGATTGACTGCATCACACACACCAAGAAGTTTTAGCCTGGGATGTTTACTCTGATAAAATGAACATATTTTGAAATGATACTCTGATTTGATATAACGAATTATGTTTATGATTGATAATTATGGCTTGATGAATGATTTGAAAATGAAATTTTTCGTCTGGATTTTTTGGATGTTACACAGTTGGTTCATGTATATGAAGATAAGATGAGTTGGGAATCCGTCAAGTCTCATGGGATAGGAGAGCTTCGACGAGTCATATCTAGGGAGAATCATTCAGAGTTCCAGGAGCTGGATTGGGTATCAAATTAGGGTAATTTTCACATCCCACTCAGGAGGAGAGACGACCCAATTGGCCGTATGGATTGAAATTGTGTTGGGAGTTTAGGAAACTTCCAATAGCTAGTCGACATTTTCTTTGTGAGGTATAATTGCTTGTCGTTGGATCCAGGTTGAGGGTTGTGTTAGAGCCTCACTGTCTGTTCTTGTTTGACGAAGGCCTTGGGGCTCAAAGCATGACCCGAACACCTTATTGCAATTCAGTCGGATGCGAGTTTCGACTTAAAATGATTGGGGTTGAGATGGTGCAGGCGTGGTAAGACCATGGGTAGTAATCATGGTTGGTTTGAAGTGTTTTAAGATTGTGATGGGATTATAGCATTCATCATTTTGAGGTAGAACATCGATGACGTGGTCATAAGTATAAAAGAGGATCAGTTCGTGCATTGGGCAGGATGGACATGATTTTCGAAGAGCATTTCTCTATCTTAGGAGGAGGACCATTAGGATCCAACACAGGGTTGGGTGTATGTAGTTCTAGTAGGAGTAGGAATGGGAGCATGGCCCGTTCGATGGTGTAGAGTGGGTGGGACCTGTGGGCGAGGCTCGTGTGATTATGGCAATACACGTGGGACCTGGAAGAGACCGTTCGGGTCGAGGTATTGGATCATGGTTTTTGGAAGAATGGTTATTTTGTCATTAAGTAGCGCCGAGTGATGCTTAGGCTTGGGTAGCCATGTCAGTTGGACTTTCAGGAACCTGGTGGCTGAACCAAGTATGATGCTGGTAGTTTCAGCAGTGGATTTGGGATTTTTATATCCCGATATAGTAAAGGGTTGCCGTGAATCAGAAGATTTCAGGGGAGATGCTAGTGTAAAATTTAGATAGCAGGTTATGAGTTATGTACTGAGTCGGCTTTTGGTTGAGACTCACGTTGGGAATTGTTAGTGTATATGTGTGAGGTCTTCATTTCAGTAGGATATGAATTAAAGAATCTATAAGCCAAGGGCATTAGTTGAAGGGTTCAGGGTTAAAGGATTTTTTCGGTTTTGAAGATAGATCAGGCTCTTGGGATTGTACTTCAGATTGGTTCCTCTTGGGTGAGGGCAGGAAAGTATGAGATTTTGGGATCCTTGTAACGGTGTGTTGGTTCGGCAGTTAAACAAATCGGTGCCTTGTTTAGCCCTAGAAGGTTTATGTCCCAGTTTTTCTCATGTTGTTCATTATATTCATGGAATCGTTAATAGCAGGCTGAACCTTTTCTCAAAGGATTATCTAAGCTTCTACCAAGTGAAAGGTTTCGGTAGCAAGGATCGTTCAGTAATTCTGTTTTCGGTGGAAACAACAACATAATCAAGGAATGGAAGTGTTACGCTCAGTCGGGATTCGAAGTGGAATTATAATGTAATTGTTTCAGCATGGGCTGTGTGTCAGGGAGTCAGATAGGGTTTAGAGTTTCCAATTTTAGGCAGAATGGTAATGGTTTTTCCTCAAGGGTAGTGGATGAAGTGTTCTAGTTGTCTGGTGTGGCTGGGAGGTAGTAAGGAGTGATTTCGAGGGAAAAACCTAATTTAAGTGGGGGATAGTTGTAACATCTGTCTTCTTGGATGAATCGAATTACGGTTTCAAAGGTTTAAAAGGTTAGATTGTAGTGAAAAGGGGTGCTCACGACGTGAGGAGGGCCTCATGAAGATTCCATCTGGGATTGAGCTCACGACGTGAGCAATAACAGCTTACAATGTGAGGAGCGTTGCAGCCCAAGCCCATGAAGTTTTAGGGTTTTGCCACGTATTTAAGCCCTCTTATCTCGGTTTTAGGGTTCATTTCTCAGTCTCCACGTTCCTTTAACTCAGAAACCCCCAACCCTAATCCATCTTGGTGATTTTGGATCCATTTTGGTGTTTTGATGACTAAAAGAAGAAGAAGATGAGGTTCTAGGGTGGTGGTTCAGCAAGGAGGCTTCAGCATCATCATCATCTTGTGCACATTTTGGACCATTGTAAGTATCCAAGATCTAATATTTATGAGTTTAAATTGCTAGATCTAAGTGCTAAGCTCCTTTTTTCATGTTTATGTTGGATTGCATGCTTGGGATCCATAAAGTTGGGAACTTTATGGATCAATGAGTCATTCTCTATGATTCAGTCTTATGGAACTGGAGTGAGATTATAATTTATGATTCTTGGTTGATTTTGGGCCATTTCTTGTCCTTTTGACCTAAGATGGGTTTAGGACCTGTATGGGGCATGCATGTCCATTAAGTAACCATTTTTTGGCCTTTAGAGTTCTTGTTAGCTCCTGAAAGCAATATGATTGAAGGCTTAATGGATTAAGGACTTAAAAGTAGGATTTTTAGCATCAGACAGTTCTCACGACGTGAGAAGCATTGGTCCCGTTTCCGGTCATCTATTTGTGGCTCACGATGTGAGAAATGATTCTCACGACGTGAGGGTAGCCCATTAACTTTTCCTTGGATGAGTTGACTAGGCTGAGTCGTGAAGAGTTGGGATCTAATTAAGTGAACTCTCATGACATGACCAAGGCTGGTCATGACATGAGATATGGTTTTTAGGCTTTGAGCCTTGTTGGGGCCCAGTTTTTCGTATAGGGCCTTTTTGGTGCTTGGGTCCATTTGGAGCTTTGGGTATCTTGCAGGAGTTTGGGCCTCCTTGTTTTAGGCCCGAGAGGGGATTTGCGCCCAATTTGGAAAATTGGGCCATATTGGGCTTTGAGTTATTATTATGGAATTTGGGCATTTGGTTAATTGGATTGTGCGAAGTTATGGAAAGGGTAAAAAGGTATTTTACCCTATTTTGGACTCTTATTGTAGGTCAGGATCTGATTATTGATTGGATAATTATTTTGTGATAGATAGCACGAGATTCTAGCAGGACAACAGCCAGAGATTTATTCGTGGGATTCAGCAGTGTGAGGTTAGTTACCTTAATGTGTTTAGCGAGTCGAAGGCACCAATGTCGACCTATGGTTTTGTTATCTAGGGTGCTAGATGTATGTGTGACTATTGCATGTGTATGTGCTTGTATGCTTACTGGGTGGGGCCCGACATTTATTCTGTATGTTAGTATCTGATTATGCTTATATGATTTTTATGTGGGCAGGGCCCATTATCCGAGTTTGGGCAGGGCTCGTTATACTCAGTGGACGGGGCCCGATGGTTATACAATATTCTATTATCTTTGTGATTTTCGCATGTGTTTGCATGTTTACATGATTAAATGTGTTACGTGTTTATTGGATGGGGCCCGATGATTTACATATCTATATACCGAGCGGGACTCGATGCTGGGCGGGGCCCATTATGTGTTTATTTATGCGTGTATGGTATGTGGTATTTACTCTGATATAATATGATAATTGATACATTTAGTTTATCTGGGTTTTTATGATGATGTTTTTGGAATACTGGTTCTATTAATTTAAAAATAAAATTTTTGGGTCTTATTTTTGGTACGTTACAATCGGAGCCGCAACAGAGATCAAATCAATCTTAAACATAAACTGCCTCTTACGAATCACACCCGAAAAATCCTAGAGGAAAACATTAGAAATCTCATGAACTAAAAATACGTCTCCTACAAATCTCTTCTTCTCCTTTCGAGTAATGAAAACATAAGTTAAGAATCCCGTTTTGTTGGAATATGGTGCCCACAGTCACAATAATTGGTAATATTACTATTAATAGTAAGGTCCTTTTGGGTTAAGCACAAGGACATAGATAAGCAACTGATGGCACGAGAATAATTATAAGGACTTGATTTGTTAATTATATAAGTCATTAAATAATTAAATTTTAATCTAGTAATCTAGAGAGTTCTAGATAAAGGAATTAGAAAGGTAGATAATTACCAAAGATAAGGATAATTATTATGCGACTAGATATTTATCCATTTAGGGTTTATATCCTTCCCTATAAATAGAGGAGTCATAGGCCAGATGTGGAGATATAATTCTCTCTACAAAAAGCCCAGTATTTAGCAGAACCAACCGTTTCTCGAAACCCTATCTTTTTTTCCCGATTACATGGCATATAGGCTTTACACGGGGCGTAGATGTCGATTTCAGGTTTTTTAGTCTTCCATTTAGTGTTCGTCCATGGGTGAAGTCTTATGTTGCTGGTTTGCTCCTTGGGTGTGACTACTAAAGAGGAGCTCTCCGCTCACTCATCATCCCAATCTATTAAACATACTATAAGAATGTTAAAGTCGAACCTAATATGCATCGTAATTAATTAAAATGGTGATATCCAAACCCAAGGTTAGAAAGTTTGTTGTGCCCCCTTATTCTAAATTTTTGCAATTGCCCCTGTGCGTAGCTTGGAGTCTTCAGCTTTTAGTTTAGGTCAGTTAGCTCACTATACTATGTGTTATAGTATATATCCTTCGCATGATAGTATGTATATGTACTATATACTATGCAAGTAGGCTAGTAAAATCTTTTGCATGTTGACTGCTAGATTATATTAAATGTTGACATGTATGTTTTAGGAGTTGATGGTGGATTGACACTAGAGTCGAGAGCGTAGAATACTTGTCGGTTTTGACCAGACATGCACCAGGGTTGTTGGTCGTCATTGATCAGGTAGATCGACACTAGAGTTAAGAGGCTTTGTTTGTATGCTTTATATGTGTATTGCATTATATGGTACTTTGGTAAACTCACTAACCTTTGTATTTATATTTGATGATTAGATGTTTTTCAGTAGATCCTTTGATCAGAGGAAACTTCCAACTTGACTGTACTGCACATTCTTCGCTTTTTATTTATAATATAGACTCCCGTTGTTTTATGATGATGTTTTGGGTGTTTTACTTGTGTTTTCTTTTTCTTTTTTTTTGAAAAAATTTGGGTTGAAATTTCGAGGCGTTAAATATAAAGATGACTTAAACCAGATGAAAAGCCACAACCCACCCAGTCTTCTCACGTAAATGCTAAGGAGTCGTTAGTTGGGGAAAAATCGGTTGGCATTTAGTAAAGCACAAACCGATCTTTCCGCCTAATAAGGTTCTTTTTATGCCTCTCAATATGTTCATTCTTTTTAGATGAAAATAAGGAAAGCAAGGACTCGTCGGACTTAGGCTGGAAAATTTTGCGGATAGGAGTGGTCCTATGACACCTAGATCCACTTATTTAGAAGCACTGGATTTTTATCAAAACTTAGCAACGTATATATGCTCTTTATACCATACTTAAGGGGTGTTTGGATAAATAGTTTTTAGCTTATTAGCTTATTGCTTATTTGTTTATTGTGGTGGAAATAAACACTTTTTTAAAATGTGTTTGGATTAGCTTATTACGGTGAGAATAAACAATAAGCAATAAGCATTTTAAGTGTTTGACAAACAAAACAGTTTATAGGAGTAAAATGACTAATACGCAATAAGCATTCCCCCATTTCTTATTAAAATAAACTTATTTAGCTTATTCTTACCGCAATAAGCTGATTTTTAAAGACTTCTATCAAAACACTTAAATTTGCTTATTGGGGTGAGATTAAACAATAAGCAATAAACAACCTATTTTTTCCCTATCTAAACACCCCTTAATGGAGCGAAATATTATAACAAAGTTATGGTGTGTTTCACCTTGATGGATCTTGCAAACCCGAATCTACTCCCTAACTTATTGATTACTTTATAAAGAAAGACGTCGACAACCTTACCATACGCTTGGAATGTTTTCCACAACATGTCGGTAACAACATCTTATAAAATCTCAAACATTTGTATCCAAACACACTATTTGATTTTTATGTTAGAGTTGTGATAAAAAAAATGCACTATTAAATATGATTAGAAGAAAAACAAATAACACAATAATTTATGCTGTTACATTGCAAGTGATGATAAATATCAACCTTGTCAAGATCGAACTTTTATATAGGATCATTTTGGTGCTTTGGAAGATTGTGATAAATAATGCATTTTCATCAGTAAAATTGAAGATAAGAAATATCCATATTCCATATTAATCCCAGGGAGATCGGGATTATGGTCCTATGGAATCGTTTATCTCTATCTCTGATCCTACTTTCAAATTTAAACGTCCATTCTATATTTATTCCTCATTTTGTCATCCTATTTAATTTATCCTTCACTTTGACCGTGTAAAACCTTACTTTGTCATCCTGGTACTCTGAGCTTTTCCCTATCAACGCCGACAGCCACCATCGGCGAATAAAAAATGACGATTTTGGAAGAAATTCTTTATGTTATTCTCCTTCTCTTCATCCTCTTCCCTGCACCATCTACGGCAGATATCCAAAATATGAAGATTCGATCCGATAAACGTGGTAAGATCCTATTCTCGAAATTCGGATTCTCACATCCCGGTTACGTCTCAGTCGCGGTCTCCTCCGTGTCTGTCACCTCCCCGTTCCCCTTACCACAACCTGATCCTTCACGTATGGGTTTCATGCTTCTTTCGCATGACTTGATCGACGAATACAACCAAGAATTCCAGAGAAACCACGCTTTGTGCCCATTGGACAACAAATTCATCAAAGTCCTCTTTACTTTCCAAGATCTCTCCTCTCCTCCTCAGTCTTCTTTCAACATATCGTACCATGTGACATATCCAAGTGTGTGTTCACTCTACTTTGTTAATTGCAACCTCTCCTGCGTGACCATGGATGTCCACACAGAGCTCTACAACACCAATGATGACGGCACTACCAAAAACTATTTATCAGCCGGCCAAACGCAGCATCCATCTCTTATCTTCTCTTTCTCCTATCTGTGTTTTCTAGGGATATGGATCTTGGTGTGCTTCAAGTACTGGCGATCTCTTCACATGGTTCATGTATTAATGGGTGTGTTTCTTGTTATATCTTTCCTTAACTTTGTCGTTGTGGCCGTGGACAACCTTTATGTGAAGGATACAGGTACTTCTCATGGATGGGATATCTTTGTTTACATATTTCAGTTTATGAGGATTGAGCTTCTATTCACAGTGATCGTGTTGACGGGTTTCGGATGGGGTTTCTTCAAGCCTCGTTTGCATGTATTGGAAATATTGGTTTTGATGATTGTGATCCTACTTCAGGTTTGGGCTAATGTCTCTACTATAAATGTAGAGGAAACCGGACCTTATAATAAAGACAAGGTGCATTGGGCCGTATCGTCCATTTTTGCAGAGTTTATCTGTAGCTTTGTTATTACTCTACCCATGGCGTGTTCGGTTAGTATGATTCATGGGAATGCTAAGACTGCTTATTATCTGTTTGGTGTCGTGGTTATAGCATACAGCTTCATTACATGGTTTTTTCGTATGGCTCCGGATCCCTTTGAATTGCTCCCGTGGGTGGTTAATACGACAGAGGAAACCTGCGCTCTTTTTTTGTGTCTGGTGATGTTTTACATTTTTAAACCATTTGACGACAACGATGAAACGCATTGGCTGTGGGGGAACGGGAACATTAGTTTGGGTAATGAGTTGCCAACTTCATCTTTTTCTTTCCGGTAACCCTTTTTTTTTGGGCTGTGTTATATCCAGTATTTTTCGCATAAATGTTTTTATTAGTATACAAGATCATTGTCAATTTGTCACTTTGTTGAATGCGGGATTGAACATTCGCTTAGGTTATTCTATTCAAAGTAATTATTATGTTATTGTATGTATAAATATGGGCAAATCATTTTTGATAAATTAAAAAAATGATTATTGTGTTATTATATGCATAAATAGGTGATTAAACATTCGTTTAGGTTATTCTATTCAAAGTAATTATTGTGTTATTGTATGTATAAATATGGGCAAATCATTTTTGGTAAATTAAGAAAATGATTATTGTGTTATTATATGCATAAATAGGTAACATTCACTTTCTTAACTTACACAAAAGTTACTAATTAGGAAACACAAGTTTAATTAATAAAAAGTTTTGAATTTTCAGATATATTTGATTTTCTTAATTTTGAATTGTCATTTTTTTAATTAATTAGACTATAATTATAATATAATTCTGTTGGAATGATATTCTATGAGAATATCAGATTATGTATTTTGACAAAATAAATGTTTTGAATGAATGAATATTTTGAAGACAAACAATAGTTTGGAACCATCAGTTTAAAAATAACTTTAAAAACTTCTTGGAGAATAACAAATTCTTGAACCATCAATTGAAAAATAAAAACAAACATTAAATTAATTTTTAAAGAATACGGGTAACAGTTGCTAAGAATTAAATTTATTGTTAAATAATAAAACGAAAAAAAAAACTTTCAAATCGGAAAAGAAAACATCAAAATCTAACAACGAGTAATACATTCTAAAAGAAATCTAACAACGAGTAATACATTCTAAAAGAATAATGTGGTCTGTTTCAATTTTGTGGTCTGTTCTTCAAGCATCAACTTCTGTGATTCCAACATAATTGGAATTCGTGATTCCATTCCAACAGAATTGGAATTCGTATCTTACCTAACCAATTGCAAATAAAATCATATTCGCCAGCATAAACAAGCATCTGAATACCATCTTTCAAAAGCACTAGAATCCCAACCTTGAAGTTGGACACAAGAATACCCTGTTTGACTTAGGAAAAGTCAAAATTGAACCACTTCAAATCTATCATGAATTCCGATTGACATCCATTAAACCCGATGTATGTACTAAATTCAATTCCGATCGTGATTGATCCGAATTTTGAAGATATGATATCGACTTCTAATGAAGCTTGCAATACACAAACCAATTTTCTATCCTCTGATGCTCGAACAGTGAACGATAATACCAAATTTTGCTTCTAAATGATTTTAGTTGCAACATTCAATCCCAAGTTAGAAATATTCGAAATCGTTGAAGGCTGATATGATCGATTTCTGTTTTACCTCCCGATTCTAAATCAATTACACATTCAATTATAAGCGAGCCTTCGTTTAGGGTTAATGTGATTTCAAAATAGAGTCAAGAACTGTAAATCTAAAGATTACACATCGTTCCAAGTGTGCGACTGATCTCCAAAGGAAAGTGGCTTGTGCGAATTTGATTCCAGGTGCAAATCATAATCAACAAACGAAATCAGAATATAAAGCTTGAACACGAACGAAAGTCTTACAGAGCGAAACCGATTTCCCCTGACTTCCGCTTCTTGCCTTGCAAATTCTAGTGAGTTCGGTGGCGATGGTGGCTGATGGTGTTGGTCGGCGAACAGGCAAGCTCCAGCCTCTTATCTTCTTCAATCATCGGCATCGGTTAGCTTGAAAAAGTAGCGATGGATCGGTGAATAACAAATTCTTGAACCATCAATTGAAAAATAAAAACAAACATTAAATTAATTTTTAAAGAATACGGGTAACAGTTGCTAAGAATTAAATTTATTGTTAAATAATAAAACGAAAAAAAACTTTCAAATCGGAAAAGAAAACATCAAAATCTAACAACGAGTAATACATTCTAAAAGAAATCTAACAACGAGTAATACATTCTAAAAGAATAATGTGGTCTGTTTCAATTTTGTGGTCTGTTCTTCAAGCATCAACTTCTGTGATTCCAACATAATTGGAATTCGTGATTCCATTCCAACAGAATTGGAATTCGTATCTTACCTAACCAATTGCAAATAAAATCATATTCGCCAGCATAAACAAGCATCTGAATACCATCTTTCAAAAGCACTAGAATCCCAACCTTGAAGTTGGACACAAGAATACCCTGTTTGACTTAGGAAAAGTCAAAATTGAACCACTTCAAATCTATCATGAATTCCGATTGACATCCATTAAACCCGATGTATGTACTAAATTCAATTCCGATCGTGATTGATCCGAATTTTGAAGATATGATATCGACTTCTAATGAAGCTTGCAATACACAAACCAATTTTCTATCCTCTGATGCTCGAACAGTGAACGATAATACCGAATTTTGCTTCTAAATGATTTTAGTTGCAACATTCAATCCCAAGTTAGAAATATTCGAAATCGTTGAAGGCTGATATGATCGATTTCTGTTTTACCTCCCGATTCTAAATCAATTACACATTCAATTATAAGCGAGCCTTCGTTTAGGGTTAATGTGATTTCAAAATAGAGTCAAGAACTGTAAATCTAAAGATTACACATCGTTCCAAGTGTGCGACTGATCTCCAAAGGAAAGTGGCTTGTGCGAATTTGATTCCAGGTGCAAATCATAATCAACAAACGAAATCAGAATATAAAGCTTGAACACGAACGAAAGTCTTACAGAGCGAAACCGATTTCCCATGACTTCCGCTTCTTGCCTTGCAAATTCTAGTGAGTTCGGTGGCGATGGTGGCTGATGGTGTTGGTCGGCGAACAGGCAAGCTCCAGCCTCTTATCTTCTTCAATCATCGGCATCGGTTAGCTTGAAAAAGTAGCGATGGATCGGTGAATAACAAATTCTTGAACCATCAATTGAAAAATAAAAACAAACATTAAATTAATTTTTAAAGAATACGGGTAACAGTTGCTAAGAATTAAATTTATTGTTAAATAATAAAACGAAAAAAAACTTTCAAATCGGAAAAGAAAACATCAAAATCTAACAACGAGTAATACATTCTAAAAGAAATCTAACAACGAGTAATACATTCTAAAAGAATAATGTGGTCTGTTTCAATTTTGTGGTCTGTTCTTCAAGCATCAACTTCTGTGATTCCAACATAATTGGAATTCGTGATTCCATTCCAACAGAATTGGAATTCGTATCTTACCTAACCAATTGCAAATAAAATCATATTCGCCAGCATAAACAAGCATCTGAATACCATCTTTCAAAAGCACTAGAATCCCAACCTTGAAGTTGGACACAAGAATACCCTGTTTGACTTAGGAAAAGTCAAAATTGAACCACTTCAAATCTATCATGAATTCCGATTGACATCCATTAAACCCGATGTATGTACTAAATTCAATTCCGATCGTGATTGATCCGAATTTTGAAGATATGATATCGACTTCTAATGAAGCTTGCAATACACAAACCAATTTTCTATCCTCTGATGCTCGAACAGTGAACGATAATACCGAATTTTGCTTCTAAATGATTTTAGTTGCAACATTCAATCCCAAGTTAGAAATATTCGAAATCGTTGAAGGCTGATATGATCGATTTCTGTTTTACCTCCCGATTCTAAATCAATTACACATTCAATTATAAGCGAGCCTTCGTTTAGGGTTAATGTGATTTCAAAATAGAGTCAAGAACTGTAAATCTAAAGATTACACATCGTTCCAAGTGTGCGACTGATCTCCAAAGGAAAGTGGCTTGTGCGAATTTGATTCCAGGTGCAAATCATAATCAACAAACGAAATCAGAATATAAAGCTTGAACACGAACGAAAGTCTTACAGAGCGAAACCGATTTCCCCTGACTTCCGCTTCTTGCCTTGCAAATTCTAGTGAGTTCGGTGGCGATGGTGGCTGATGGTGTTGGTCGGCGAACAGGCAAGCTCCAGCCTCTTATCTTCTTCAATCATCGGCATCGGTTAGCTTGAAAAAGTAGCGATGGATCGGTGAATAACAAATTCTTGAACCATCAATTGAAAAATAAAAACAAACATTAAATTAATTTTTAAAGAATACGGGTAACAGTTGCTAAGAATTAAATTTATTGTTAAATAATAAAACGAAAAAAAACTTTCAAATCGGAAAAGAAAACATCAAAATCTAACAACGAGTAATACATTCTAAAAGAAATCTAACAACGAGTAATACATTCTAAAAGAATAATGTGGTCTGTTTCAATTTTGTGGTCTGTTCTTCAAGCATCAACTTCTGTGATTCCAACATAATTGGAATTCGTGATTCCATTCCAACAGAATTGGAATTCGTATCTTACCTAACCAATTGCAAATAAAATCATATTCGCCAGCATAAACAAGCATCTGAATACCATCTTTCAAAAGCACTAGAATCCCAACCTTGAAGTTGGACACAAGAATACCCTGTTTGACTTAGGAAAAGTCAAAATTGAACCACTTCAAATCTATCATGAATTCCGATTGACATCCATTAAACCCGATGTATGTACTAAATTCAATTCCGATCGTGATTGATCCGAATTTTGAAGATATGATATCGACTTCTAATGAAGCTTGCAATACACAAACCAATTTTCTATCCTCTGATGCTCGAACAGTGAACGATAATACCGAATTTTGCTTCTAAATGTTTTTAGTTGCAACATTCAATCCCAAGTTAGAAATATTCGAAATCGTTGAAGGCTGATATGATCGATTTCTGTTTTACCTCCCGATTCTAAATCAATTACACATTCAATTATAAGCGAGCCTTCGTTTAGGGTTAATGTGATTTCAAAATAGAGTCAAGAACTGTAAATCTAAAGATTACACATCGTTCCAAGTGTGCGACTGATCTCCAAAGGAAAGTGGCTTGTGCGAATTTGATTCCAGGTGCAAATCATAATCAACAAACGAAATCAGAATATAAAGCTTGAACACGAACGAAAGTCTTACAGAGCGAAACCGATTTCCCATGACTTCCGCTTCTTGCCTTGCAAATTCTAGTGAGTTCGGTGGCGATGGTGGCTGATGGTGTTGGTCGGCGAACAGGCAAGCTCCAGCCTCTTATCTTCTTCAATCATCGGCATCGGTTAGCTTGAAAAAGTAGCGATGGATCGGTGAATAACAAATTCTTGAACCATCAATTGAAAAATAAAAACAAACATTAAATTAATTTTTAAAGAATACGGGTAACAGTTGCTAAGAATTAAATTTATTGTTAAATAATAAAACGAAAAAAAACTTTCAAATCGGAAAAGAAAACATCAAAATCTAACAACGAGTAATACATTCTAAAAGAAATCTAACAACGAGTAATACATTCTAAAAGAATAATGTGGTCTGTTTCAATTTTGTGGTCTGTTCTTCAAGCATCAACTTCTGTGATTCCAACATAATTGGAATTCGTGATTCCATTCCAACAGAATTGGAATTCGTATCTTACCTAACCAATTGCAAATAAAATCATATTCGCCAGCATAAACAAGCATCTGAATACCATCTTTCAAAAGCACTAGAATCCCAACCTTGAAGTTGGACACAAGAATACCCTGTTTGACTTAGGAAAAGTCAAAATTGAACCACTTCAAATCTATCATGAATTCCGATTGACATCCATTAAACCCGATGTATGTACTAAATTCAATTCCGATCGTGATTGATCCGAATTTTGAAGATATGATATCGACTTCTAATGAAGCTTGCAATACACAAACCAATTTTCTATCCTCTGATGCTCGAACAGTGAACGATAATACCGAATTTTGCTTCTAAATGATTTTAGTTGCAACATTCAATCCCAAGTTAGAAATATTCGAAATCGTTGAAGGCTGATATGATCGATTTCTGTTTTACCTCCCGATTCTAAATCAATTACACATTCAATTATAAGCGAGCCTTCGTTTAGGGTTAATGTGATTTCAAAATAGAGTCAAGAACTGTAAATCTAAAGATTACACATCGTTCCAAGTGTGCGACTGATCTCCAAAGGAAAGTGGCTTGTGCGAATTTGATTCCAGGTGCAAATCATAATCAACAAACGAAATCAGAATATAAAGCTTGAACACGAACGAAAGTCTTACAGAGCGAAACCGATTTCCCCTGACTTCCGCTTCTTGCCTTGCAAATTCTATTGAGTTCGGTGGCGATGGTGGCTGATGGTGTTGGTCGGCGAACAGGCAAGCTCCAGCCTCTTATCTTCTTCAATCATCGGCATCGGTTAGCTTGAAAAAGTAGCGATGGATCGGTGAATAACAAATTCTTGAACCATCAATTGAAAAATAAAAACAAACATTAAATTAATTTTTAAAGAATACGGGTAACAGTTGCTAAGAATTAAATTTATTGTTAAATAATAAAACGAAAAAAAACTTTCAAATCGGAAAAGAAAACATCAAAATCTAACAACGAGTAATACATTCTAAAAGAAATCTAACAACGAGTAATACATTCTAAAAGAATAATGTGGTCTGTTTCAATTTTGTGGTCTGTTCTTCAAGCATCAACTTCTGTGATTCCAACATAATTGGAATTCGTGATTCCATTCCAACAGAATTGGAATTCGTATCTTACCTAACCAATTGCAAATAAAATCATATTCGCCAGCATAAACAAGCATCTGAATACCATCTTTCAAAAGCACTAGAATCCCAACCTTGAAGTTGGACACAAGAATACCCTGTTTGACTTAGGAAAAGTCAAAATTGAACCACTTCAAATCTATCATGAATTCCGATTGACATCCATTAAACCCGATGTATGTACTAAATTCAATTCCGATCGTGATTGATCCGAATTTTGAAGATATGATATCGACTTCTAATGAAGCTTGCAATACACAAACCAATTTTCTATCCTCTGATGCTCGAACAGTGAACGATAATACCGAATTTTGCTTCTAAATGATTTTAGTTGCAACATTCAATCCCAAGTTAGAAATATTCGAAATCGTTGAAGGCTGATATGATCGATTTCTGTTTTACCTCCCGATTCTAAATCAATTACACATTCAATTATAAGCGAGCCTTCGTTTAGGGTTAATGTGATTTCAAAATAGAGTCAAGAACTGTAAATCTAAAGATTACACATCGTTCCAAGTGTGCGACTGATCTCCAAAGAAAAGTGGCTTGTGCGAATTTGATTCCAGGTGCAAATCATAATCAACAAACGGAATCAGAATATAAAGCTTGAACACGAACGAAAGTCTTACAGAGCGAAACCGATTTCCCCTGACTTCCGCTTCTTGCCTTGCAAATTCTAGTGAGTTCGGTGGCGATGGTGGCTGATGGTGTTGGTCGGCGAACAGGCAAGCTCCAGCCTCTTATCTTCTTCAATCATCGGCATCGGTTAGCTTGAAAAAGTAGCGATGGATCGCTGAATAACAAATTCTTGAACCATCAATTGAAAAATAAAAACAAACATTAAATTAATTTTTAAAGAATACGGGTAACAGTTGCTAAGAATTAAATTTATTGTTAAATAATAAAACGAAAAAAAACTTTCAAATCGGAAAAGAAAACATCAAAATCTAACAACGAGTAATACATTCTAAAAGAAATCTAACAACGAGTAATACATTCTAAAAGAATAATGTGGTCTGTTTCAATTTTGTGGTCTGTTCTTCAAGCATCAACTTCTGTGATTCCAACATAATTGGAATTCGTGATTCCATTCCAACAGAATTGGAATTCGTATCTTACCTAACCAATTGCAAATAAAATCATATTCGCCAGCATAAACAAGCATCTGAATACCATCTTTCAAAAGCACTAGAATCCCAACCTTGAAGTTGGACACAAGAATACCCTGTTTGACTTAGGAAAAGTCAAAATTGAACCACTTCAAATCTATCATGAATTCCGATTGACATCCATTAAACCCGATGTATGTACTAAATTCAATTCCGATCGTGATTGATCCGAATTTTGAAGATATGATATCGACTTCTAATGAAGCTTGCAATACACAAACCAATTTTCTATCCTCTGATGCTCGAACAGTGAACGATAATACCGAATTTTGCTTCTAAATGATTTTAGTTGCAACATTCAATCCCAAGTTAGAAATATTCGAAATCGTTGAAGGCTGATATGATCGATTTCTGTTTTACCTCCCGATTCTAAATCAATTACACATTCAATTATAAGCGAGCCTTCGTTTAGGGTTAATGTGATTTCAAAATAGAGTCAAGAACTGTAAATCTAAAGATTACACATCGTTCCAAGTGTGCGACTGATCTCCAAAGGAAAGTGGCTTGTGCGAATTTGATTCCAGGTGCAAATCATAATCAACAAACGAAATCAGAATATAAAGCTTGAACACGAACGGAAGTCTTACAGAGCGAAACCGATTTCCCCTGATTTCCGCTTCTTGCCTTGCAAATTCTAGTGAGTTCGGTGGCGATGGTGGCTGATGGTGTTGGTCGGCGAACAGGCAAGCTCCAGCCTCTTATCTTCTTCAATCATCGGCATCGATTAGCTTGAAAAAGTAGCGATGGATCGGTGATAAACAAACAGTAACAGTTTCAAGGGATTTAAAGGAAAGCAATCCAATATTTTAGGGATTAATTAAATTTTTATTTAATTAACAAAATTAATTAATAGGTAAGATTATATATCCTTATTTAAGTTTTTGAAATAATTGGCCCACATTTATGCATACAATAACAAAATACTTACTTTAAACACCTGAACTTATCTCACTGAACATCTACCATATTTTTATAAAGAGAAAATATAATGTATATTAGTTAAACATTTGGGAGAATGATTTAAAAGGATAATATACTTTTTTGATTTGTACATATTTAGTTACTGAGTTTTTTTTTCCTCCACATTTACCCTTTCAACTTGTTAAATTGTACATTCAGTCCTTATGACCGGCTAGTCCAGGTTAGTCGGTAAAATTTCCCTACTCTAATAAAATACTACCTTTGAAGTAATGCCACGGGGCAACTTTTCAGCAACCCTGTAGCTTACTTCCTATATTATCAAAGTAACTTTCCTATTATACCCTTGTCCTTGTATAAACCCCATGCCCATTAAAATCGGTCGGACGAACAAGGAGGGTCACAAGAAATCAGGAAGCAAAATTAGTTTCAAATTTGGTTGATCTCGGTTTTCATTATCAAGAAATATAAAAAAAACAATAAAAACAGCTATAAAATCGAAAGAAATTAGGAAGCAAAATCATTTTCAAATTTGAATTGCATTTACTAAGCTTTAGTCGACTCCATATATTACCTCAATCACTTCTATTCATGGGACTATCTCTGCAAAAACACATATACCGCTATGGAAGAACGGAGAATCATAAATTGATGGTCATCTCTCCGACGACTTCAGGTAAACCTAAGTTTGTTCCGTCCATGCTACTCTTTTAGGTTGTGTTTCCCTTCAAATTCGATAATTTTTGCCAGATGTCTTGTGTTTAGGACGTGATTATTTTGGATTCATTAATGCATGGAAATTGCATTCAGGAAGCCGCATCCGTATTTGACACTTCGAGGAAACGGAAACAGCAGGGAAATGACTAGGGAACGTTTCCTGGATATATCAACGAATCAAGAAACGTATCAGGTAAGTTTCCATCACGTTTCCTTTTATTTTTATTTATTTGCATGGGCTTTTTTAGTCCAAATAGGGTAATGGAGTAATGGGCTATCGAGATTACCCTACAACTATCAGTAAATTAATGATCGCTGCCTCCCTGGTTAATTTTAATGGACTCGATATCGTTTACTACTTGGTTGCTTACGCACTTGACTGTAGACAATCAAGATCAATTGACCACTCGCCAATTCAGAAATCGATTATTATGGCTTTTAGTTCTCAAGAACAAGAAACACAAGGATCAAGTACATCAATAGACCAACCTTCATTGTGGGACTATGTGATTAAACTCGAAAAACTTGCTGGAGTAGGAGGATGTTGGAAGTTCAAGTGTAATCTTTGCAGTAAAACTTGACAAGGATCATATTCTACAGTTATAGCACATTTTCTTTGTATTGACTTATTGTAATTATTCATGAACAATTATTAAGAAATAAAAGGCTACAAATTTTGTTTTGATTCATGTATTTGTTGCAATTTTTTATTCATGTTATTGTATTGAAATATTGACTCATGAACAATTGTAGAGAAATAAGTGGCTGCGATTTTTGTTTTAAATTATGTATTTGTTGCGATTTTTGATTCATGTTATTGTATTGAACTATTGATTCATGAACATTTGTAAAGAAATAAGAGGATGCGATTTTTTTTATTTACTTTCTTGTTTTGATTAATGTAATTGAATTGATAATGTTAATCATGAACTTAATTTTTTCATGTTATTGAATTGAGAATGTCAGTTGTCAATGTTATTGTGTGTGTTCTTGAAATCATGATTTTGCTAATGATTTTGGATCATATTATGTATGTTCTTCAAATCATGTTGTTTTAAAGTAATATAGGTATTGGGATTTCTATTTGCAAGAAAGCAACAGTGGCTGACAAACTTAACATGAACCAATTAGAAGATGCATATGAAAAGAAGAAATCTGATTCACAAACGAAAGAAGTTCAATTGCTACGTAAAGCTGATGTTGGATTTAAGAAAAGAAAAGGTATTTCAACACCTATTGAAAGAGCTTTTGGTGTTGAAATTAGGGACTAGCTAGATCTGTTGGATTAATGTCTAAGTCCATAACTATATTTGGTATGTACTTGACCCGACCCGGCATGGTCCATTTGGGTTGCACTTCACCGACACAATTTATATGGATAGTCTTTTGAGAATAAAATATTTATGATTTATATTAATATATTATAAGTTCTAATATATTAATATGGAATCATATTATTTAATTAGTATTGATCAAGAATTAATTTAGAATTAATTAAGTGATCAAAGGACCTAATTAAATATGGACTCTTTTATATATATATATATATATATATATATATATATATATATATATATATATATATATATATATATATATATATATATATATATATGGAATGGGCCAAGTTCATTTAGGTTGGGCTAAACTATCATGGATAGTCCATGGAGTTTTAACCCATGGATCCTATGAAATGAAAGCTCATGTGTATTAGGGTTTACATGGATGTAACCCTAATCCTCCATACTATATAAAGAGGTCTTTGGCACAAGAAATGGCACCAGTGTGTGAGTACATAAGAGTGGGCCGATTCTACTGTGCATACATATTCTTTAAAGTTCTTCCAAGGTGTTTTGGTGATTTGTGATTCCACTTGAGGCTTCCACAGTATTGGGGCTAAGCTCTTAAAGCTTGAAGACATCAAGCTACATCAAAAGGTATGTCATCTAACTAGAACTTTGTAGTATAGGTGCTTCATAATATGCTAGTTAGGTTGAAACCTTGGAATATTTAATATTTGCATGTATAATAGAGAAAACATAGATCCAAGGTTTATAGGGTTGCATGTACACCATAGGAGTGTTAGAATGCTCAAAACCCAAATGTGGTATCAGAGCCTAGGCTTGTTGTCTTGTTATATTTGCTTAAATTGCTGAAAAATCAAAGATTTGTGCTGTCTGGGCAGGGGACTCGATGAATCCAAGTGCAAACTTATCCAACTCGCCGAGTTGGTTCATGCACTCGACGAGTTGTACCCCCTGACAACATATCTTCGAGTTTTAAAATAGGAATTGGTCTAGAATCATTACCTTAAGTTGTTTTGGACTTATAAAACCTCTTTTTAAAGTGGTAATGATTATAGTAAACCAATTTCAAGGTTAAAATCAAAATTTGAAGTTTTATTTATGTTGATGTAATTCTTGAAATTGTTGATATGGATTGTTCATGCTTATGAGTTATTTACAAAAGTGTTTGTTAGTTGATTCTTGATCTAAATGTATTTTAATGGAGTCCATAATTTGTCCTCAAGTTATGGATTACCAAAAGTTTTTTTGTGTTACCTTGTTTTATGAGTTATTTTAGATTAATGAAAAAAAATATGTGTTAGTTGTTTTTAATCCAAATTAATCTAAAAGTTATTCATAAAATGTGTTTTTTGTAACTTATCCTCAAGTTATATGAAAAGTCACATTTATGAATCTTAAAACTCATAAAAATGTCTTAGATTACAAAAAAAATTAAGAGTCCTTTCTTATAAATAGTTTTTATGTCTCCATAACTTGTCCTCAAGTTATGGATGTCCAAGAGTCTCTTCATTAAAAGTTTTAAAGCTTTAATTAAACTCATAAGTTATGAAAATTCAAGAGTTTTGAATAGTCTCAAAATTTGCCCTCATGTTTTGGAATTTATAAAGTTTTCCCATGAATGCTTTAGTTCCAAGTTTAGCCCTTAGAATTTTAAAAGTTAAAATTCAACCCTTATACTTTATAATATTATAAGTTAATATATATATATATATATATATATATATATATATAAGTCAATCTTACCGTTAGTAGGCCTCATTCACAAAGCCAGTCTATAAGGGGGTATAAGGTTACTGCCTATAAAATGGAAGTTTAATGGGTGTCCACTCTCACCCACCGCTTCCTTGACCAGTGGAGGGTCGTTAGTCGAACGGGTAGGACAAAGACTATAATTCTCCCTTCATTAAAATTATTAATGATAAATATAAAGTAACTAAATGTTTTTTTTATAACTCCCAATCTTAGTTACTTTAGGAAAATGTGAATAAGGTGTTAATCCATGAAATTACATTTTACACTTTGTTTAAGTCGGTTGGTGGAGCGTGTGTGGTTAACCGGCACACTAACTCGTATTTAACAAGGTAGGCAAAGGGTAACTTAATTTTTATCATAGTATCGATGGAGCGTGTGTGGTTAACTGACACATCGATTGAGGGGTAAACACTTAAGGGTACCAAGTAATTTGCATGGTTACTACACACCTTTTTTGTGATCCTCGGCATCCCAGTCACAAAACCTGAAGGGCACACTCAAGATTGAAAGATGCCATTGAACAGTTCAATGAATCTCAAAAGATCTAGGAGTTTCAAATCCAATTAAAAACCTAATAATTTATTTCGTTTTTCATGGTGGAAATTTGTGAATCGTCATTCACCTACCTTCAAATATTCTATAGCTTGGATTACGGCATCCCTCTTCCAAGTTATAAAATATTGTGTTGGGTCCTAGCCTTAATATTTAATATTGGGTGTTATATTAAGGTCTTTAAATCAACTATCTTGAATATCTCCCAAAAAGATGTATGGTTCAAACATTTATGATCTTCCCAAGTCTCTTGAAACTTCACCTCCTACACCTCCTCCAATTATTCTCCTTTACCCACAAGTTCAAGGTCACTCAAGCCCTATTGGCAAGCAAGGTCAATGTGTGGTCGCATCTCGGAGATGAAGTCACATATTGACAAGCCAGGAGAGTTGGGTGTCAAAGTCTTGAGAAAGTTGGTGGGACTCCTATGAAACAGGCTTTGACAAGACCCTTAATGATCTTAATGATCTTATCAATTTGGTTGGTACTGCTGAATCAGCAATGATTTGGATGGCTAGTAAAGCAAATTTGATTAGAAGATCGACTTCCCAAAACTTTATGGACATTGACAATGATGACACTGGAAATCTAGAAAAAACATTCTCTTCCCAATGGAAAGGGATCGGCCATAGTCAAATCAGTTGACCAAATGGTCAAGAGAAAAACTAAGTCTGTGATAGTTCCATGTACCATTACCAAAGGGTCCATTTGTTAAAATTGCCAAAGGAAGGGGCACTGTTTGCGAAGTTGCCAAATTTACCTAATGATGCTAAAGTCAATAAGTTTGACTCTACTTCAGGTAAAGCGTATTGTCTAACTCTGTTAAGCTCCTATTTGGAGATTCTTATTACATAATGTGACTGAGTTACATGGTGATGTTATAAGAATGAAAGAAAAGGGAGAAAGCTTAAAGGAAGTATATGCTGCTTCTGATCTCAAAGATGGATCTCGATCGCATGAGAATTTTGAAGTTGTTACTTAGGAGTTATGACACATTGCTCAGGAATAGATAACAAAAAGGTTTTCATATGGACATTAAGGATAAGTATTTCCACAAAGTTTTAAAATAAAAGGAAAATTTTGATTTTATATATATTTTAAGTATCCTTACAATGACATTTGTGAAAAATTGTTCTTTATATGATTCCATTGCTAGTAATATAGGAAATTGGTTTTGATTCTTTGATTTATGGTAGTGTCTAAATTTACCAAATAAGGAAAGTTTCTCATCACCCAAGTTTCAATTGGACCGAAACTTGGAATCATGCAAGTTGTATAGTATGACGAATGACAACTTTCAAGCATTGCAAAATTAAGACTAATTACTTGTTCACATGGATGTGTGAGTCAAGTAAAGGACTAAGGGATCAAGTACACACTCTTGTGCGGTGATCAAGCCCACCACAAATGATCGTTAAGACTATTCGTCATGATTTACTAAAGTTTAGTAAATATAGTTATACTTACAAGCTTAAGTATAATTCTAGACGTTGGAAAAGTTTCAATGTATGACAAAACGGATAAGAAGAATCAAATTAGGCAGAAGGATAAAAGTTTCTCAAATCTAAAAGATGGGAGAGTACTTTAGTATCATGTTTCAAGATTATCTTAATGATTTTGAGACCTTATCACAATTCATCCTCTAAGTGCATTCTAATAGTTAAGAAGAGGAGTTATGAATTGTTGATGTGGTTAAATCAAGAAGATGATTCATACTTCGTTCCAAAAACAATTCTTAGAGTTATACTCTAAGATTGTAACCTGAGTGACATGTCTTAAAGAAGGTTTAAAACACTTGTCAAATTTAAGAGTAAAAGTTTTTTACTCTTATACATTTGAAATTGGTAATTTGTGATGTTTTGGATAAAACAAAGACCAACTCAGGCCAATTGTGTTAAGTGTCTGTCTTGATTAGAATCCACACTATCTCTTGAATATTTGACAAGAAATTCTTATAGGTCAAGGAGACAGTGGGAGTCTAAAAGACCTTGAAAGGGTTTCAAGAAGTAATCAAGAATAAAACTTGTATTTCATCACTAACACACAACTAGAGGTTTATAACCTATCGTGCTGACATTTCTGTGCCCATTCTAGTTAAGTTTGCTATAATTTGAGTTCTACATGTTCTAAATTGTTTGCATAGCTACTTTGAAGCAATGGCAGGCCCTTGAGCTGCCAGGTGGCAAGAAGTTAAGATTGCACAAGTTCAATCCATATGAGTTAGGATTTGTCACTAACCTAGTCTTGTGACTCTGGTTTGACAAATTCACATGGATAAGAACACATACACCGTAAAATCTAAGTGTCATAAGGTTTTTATCCGATGCATGAAAATGATGGTGAGGAAATTCTTTCACTAAGTAGATTTTAAGTAGATATCAATTGTGATATTTACAGTTCTCAAAGTCGTTAGTGGAGCGTGCGTGGTTAACCGACACATTAATATGGAATTATGGGAAATGGCAAAGGTCTAAACAATTGAGACTATGATTACGACATCCCTTTTCATAGTTCTGAAATTGTTTAGACACACCTGTGAGCTATCTAAGATAAGGTGTATAATTTTGATAAAGCCTTATCAAAGCAATCTAGTATCAGAAATCTGAACTTTGGTAAGAATGTCAATAAAGTATTGACTTCTAGAGGTCCACCTGTTTTCTGGATACATGTCAAAGCTAGTGGGAGCATAAGTGTTATGCTAATAATCATCATGTTAGTGGGAGCATGATAATTATGATAAGTATTGCAAGTTAGCAATGTTAATTATAGCAAACAAATGTTTCAATTCGTGAGGTTGTAGGGGTTGAAAAAGTTGTTTTGCAATAATTAAGGGAGATGAAATTATAGTTCATTTCAATTCTAAAAAGCTTAGATTGAGTTTATAATCATTCTAAAAAGCTTATATCGAGATTTTAATATATTGAGATTTTAATCACCTTTAGTCAAGAATATATATACATACATATATATATATATACATATATATATATATATATATATATATATATATATATATATATATATATATATATATATATATATATATATATATATATATATGAATTTCATGTTGGATTGGTTCAACTTAAGAAAATTCTATATATTGCATTCTCAAAATTTGATTATGATTACGACATCCCTTTTCATAGTAAAATTTTGAGAATATGGAAAACAAAAATTATTATGGCAAAAGACTGGTCTAGAACGATGCCTTTATGTGAAACATCATGAATCGTGTCCCATTTACTTTGGTTACAAGATCGATTACGTGTGCTATAATATTTATCCTTCTGAATTTTCCAAATGCCTTGGGGCATTAAGGGGAACAATGTCTAGAATTGGATATGACTAAAGTGATTAAACAATTTTCGAGGACAATCTAAGGTTTACCAAAGATTGGTTGCTCAAGGGCAGTTGGAAGTATATTGTTAATATTGGAAAGACTATATTGACATAGTCTGAAAAGAGGCAACTCTTGTTCAAAGTGTTAGTCAAAATGGGAATATAGAGTTGTCTTCATAGGTGGAAGCAATCTGTGTAAGGTTAAAGAAACTTAATGCAAGAAGCATGTTCAAGGCAATGCGATTTGAATTTGAGACATCGTTTACATGGAATTGCTCTCCATTGGACTACTCTGTAATGATTGTTGCCAAGTATTTTATGGCTTTGTGCATAATCATTACATGAGGAACAATGCATATAAGTTTAAAATCCAAACAGATTTCGATAAATGTTAGGAAATCTTACATTTACGACAAGGGTTTGGAAGTGTGAAAAGAGAATCATTGAAATTATGTTCAATCGATCTAATTCACAAAGTAAGGATCATAGATAAACATAGAGTGCATACTTGGTATATGGCAAAGCTATTGTTTAGAAAAACATAGTGTACATGATTGGAGCATGGGATAACTAGTGTTTTTTAGTTCAAGTATAAAGTTGATAAAACCGAAACAATGAATAATGAGTAATCAGTATGGTGATAAACAGAAAGTTTTTTATTTATATTCGTAGGTTTTGATGCCATATGAGATTCATTTATTTTTATGTTTCACTTTGCATTTTTTGACTTCCATAATAACTAGGTTATTCTTCTGGAATAACTAAGTTATTCAAACCATCCACATTCGGTCATATGTTCGAAGTAGATATGAATCAAGACTGTCATGGGTTGGCTTGTAGAGGTCCAAGTTGGTGGATAAAGTTGTGCTACAACACTCATGAGTGCTCATAAGTTCTGAGTATTGTATTCAACCCGCGCTCATTTGAATCACTTTTTGGATTTTATCATGAGTGATCATGAGATGATAATATCTTATATTCTTCAAACCTAGAGATATGAGTTGTTACTATGAGTTGCTTGTACATTGATTGCACGAAAACGCATTCGGTAACTCGATGTTATAAAATGTGCCTTTGTGTATGATTCAACAAGTAGTAGAACAAGCCATATGAGTTGATGTTTATCCATTACTTTTACCTTCGGGATAAAAGTGATATCTATGGGCGCCTCGATGATTTAATGATTACACATGTGAGTGCTTGGCCAAGCTAGGACTGATTTGATTTGTTCAATCAGTCAGTCATCATAAATCAGAAATCGGGAAACAACAAATGGACAGAGAGAATGATTTATAATCCATGTCTCAGTCCATATGATATCTAGAATGGAGGAATATATGATCCATTATCTAATGGACAAGTCATTAACAAAGGTGAGAGTTCGTTGACAAGGTCAGAGTTCGACAATGGATTTAAGAGCTACGATTTCCAGTTAGCTTTTGAAGTCATACTCAATATTAGTTTTAGACTTATCCAAGTGGGAGACTGTTGGATTAATGTCTAAGTCTATAACTATATTTGGTATGTACTTGACCCGACCCGGCGTGGTCCATTTGGGTTGCACTTCACCGGCACAATTTATATGGATGGTCTTTTGAGAATAGTATATTTATGATTTATATTAACATATTATAAGTTCTAATATATTAATATGGAATCATATTATTTAATTAGTATTGATCAAGAATTAATTTAGAATTAATTAAGTGATCAAAAGGAACTAATTAAATATGGAATTATATATATATATATATATATATATATATATATATATATATATATATATATATATATATATATATATATATATATATGGAATGGGCCAAGTTCATTTAGGTTGGGCTAAGCTATCATGGATAGTCCATGGAGTTTTAACCCATGGATCCTATGAAATGAAAGGTCATGGGTATTAGGGTTTACATGGATGTAACCCTAATGCTCCATACTATATAAAGAGGTCTTTGGCACAAGAAATGGCACTAGTGTGTGAGGACATAAGAGTGGACCGGTTCTAGTGTGCATATATATTCTCTCAAGTTCTTCCAAGGTGTTTTGGTGATTTGTAATCCCACTTGAGGCTTCCATATTATTGGGGCTAATTTCTTAAAGCTTAAAGACATCAAGCTACATCAAAAGGTATGTCATCTAAGTAGAACTTTGTAGTATAGGTGCTTTGTAATATGCTAGTTAGGATGAAACCTTGGAATATTTAATATTCGTATGTATAATAGAGAAAACATAAATCGAAGGTTTATAGGGTTGCATGTACACCATAGGAGTGTTAGAATGCTAAAAGCCCAAAAGGATCAAGAAATAGATAGAATGTTTTATATCAGAGGTTTACCATTTAATCTTGCAAAAAATCCATACTATGTCAGGGCTTTTCAGTTTGCTGCTAACAACAAAATTCATGGTTATGTACCTCCTGGTTATAATAACTAAAGAACAACATTACTGCAAAAAGAAAAAGATAATGTTCACAAGCTATTGGAGCCACTTAGGTCTACATGGAAAGAAAAAGGAGTGACTATTATGAGTGATGGCTGGAGTGATCCAACAGGAAAGCCTCTAATCAATTTAATGCCTACCTCAGGTAACGGTCCTTTGTTTCTAAAAGTAGTGAATTGCTTGGGGAAGAAGATCTTTCTCGCTCCGTTCTCCGTTGCTCAGTAGTTCTCTCTGCTTTCATGGCAGTTAGCGACTCCACTTTAGTAGAAGGTCTACCTCCGGATCTGTCACCAGATCAAAAATCCAATCATAGCGAACAAAGCGAATGTATCTTCTGCTAGTACAAGTGTTTCCTCTAGTCTCATTTTGTTGATTGAAAGAGAATAAGCGCTATCCATTGAGTAAAGTCAAGGGAGGGTTTGCTACAGTGATTCGGGTGGTTGGTGGCCCCTTCGAGAGTTGCGGGTCCTTGTCGCTGCATGAGTGGTAGCTCACGCTCAAAAGTCCTCCGACACGAGTCCTAAACCATATATCTCAGAGAGGTCGTATTTCTTTGGGTTGGTAGTAATGGAATGCTTTCCGAAAGATAGATTTTTTATTGTTAAATTGATGAAAGAAGTTATCAATGAAATTGGTCGCGAAAATGTTGTGCAAATCATTACTGACAATGCAGCAAATTGTAAGGCGGTTGGAGAGATTATAGAGAGTCAGTTTCGTCACATCTATTGGACACCATGTGTTGTTCATACACTTAATCTTGCTTTAAGAACATTTTTTCACCAAGCAATGTGGAAACAAATGAACTAACATATGAATAGTGCAGCTGGATAAAAGAAGTTCATGAAGAGGCGTTTGCAATAAAAAATTTCATCATGAACCATAACATGAGATTCTCCATTTTAGCCAAGTTTACTCCTCTTAGGCTGCTTTCTGTTGCTGACACTCGCTTTGCCTCCACCATTGTGATGCTTAAGAGATTGAAACTTATCAAAAGGGGTCTTCAAGCTATGTTCATAAGCGAAGAATGCTTTTCTTATAGATTAGATGACATTGAGAAAGCAAACTCTATGAAATAATATATTTTGAATGATGATTGGTGGGACAAAGTAGCGTATATTCTTAGTTTCACTGGACCTATATATATGAGATGATTAGAGCTTGTGACACTGACAAGCCATGTTTACACTTGGTGTATGAGATGTGGGATTCTATGATTGAGAAAGTGAATAGTGAGATCTAAAAGAAAGAAAAACGTTCAACATCTCAAATAAGTTGTTTTTTATGACGTTGTGCATCGTATTTTAGTGGCTCAATGGGTAAAGAATGATACTCCCCTACATTGTTTAGCTCACTCTTTTCATCTAATGTATAAGATTTTAAATTATACACTTGATTTCTATTATATATTTATGTTTTAACTTTTGGATGTTGTAGATATTATATTGATGCATGGTTAATGGAGGATTCTACAAGTTGTGCTGCACATAGGGATGGAGAAATTTCACAAGAAAGGACGAAATGTTTTCAAAGGTTGTTTCCTAATGATGATGAGTATAGCAGAGTCCTTGATGAGTATGAAATGATTTCAATGAAGAATGGTCCTTTTGAAGATTTAACAAGCATTTCAAAGATGGCTACCATGGAACCCAAGAATTGGTGGGTTAAGTTTGGTGCTAAAACTCCTTTTCACCAGACTTTAGATTTTAGATTACTTGGACAACCTAGTTCTTCTTCTTGTGTTGAGCGTAATTGGAGTACTTATGCATTTATTCACTCGCCTAAAAGGAGCAAGTTGACTACAAGTCGTACTCAAGACTTGGTTTACATCCACAATAATCTCCGACTTTTGTCAAGGACTCCGAAAGATGATGTAAAGATGTGGGACGTGGGTAGAGATGAAAAGAAGTGTATTTCTGTATTTCATATCAATTTAAATTCATAACAGGAAGGAAAGACTTTATAGAGGAACATAACAAGCTAAACAAGGACATAAGCTAATTTCAGGACTAATCTACTCCTATAATCAAGGATTTACATAAAAGAATTGATTTCTAAAATACTCTAATGACAGCTCACGCCAACATTCCCCCTCAAATTGGTGTGTGCAATTGATGGACACCCAATTTGTCAAGTGAGTTGTAAAAACGTTTGCTCCATATAGCTTTTATGAGAATGTTTGCCAACTGATCTTTAGATTTAACAAAACGAAATCAGATTACTCTATCGTCAGGATTATGTTTAATAAAGTGGCGATCCACCTCCACATGTTTTGTTCTGTCATGTTGTACTGGATTATGTACAACACTAATAGCAGCTTTACTATCACATAATAAGTCCATATGACATGTAGGAGCAAATCCGAGTTCACTTAACAATCTTTTGAGCCATAACAGTTCACATAACCCTTTAGCCATCCCACGAATTTCTGCTTCTGCACTTGAAAATGCTACAACCATTTGTTTTTTACATCTCCATGTAACAAGATTTCCACCAACAAATGCGAAGTAACCAGAGGTAGACTTTCTGCCAGAAGTTTTTCCTGCTAAATCTTCATCTATATATCCTTCTATCCTTTTTTGGTTATTCTTTGAGAAATATATTCCCTTTCCACGAGAAGATTTCAAGTATCGAAGAATCCGAATTACAGTATTCATATGATCTTTACTTGGATGATGAATTAACTGGAATACAACGCTCACATCAAATGCAATATCCGGACGTGTGTGAGAAAGATATATCAATTTCCCAACCAATCTCTGATATCATTCTTTATTTTTCGGGACTTGATCCGGGTATTCTCCAAGTTTATGATTTTGAACAATTGGTGTATCTGTTGTCTTGCAGTCAAGTACCCCAACCTCTAATAATAAATCTAGAATATATTTTTGTTGAGAAAGGAATATACTTTGCTTTGATCTTGCGACTTCAATTCCCAAGAAATATTTAAGTCCTCCTAGATTTTTCATTTCAAACTCTATTGCTAATTCTTTTTGGAGTCTTGTTATTTCTTCTTTATCATCTCTTGTAATTATCATATCGTCCACATAAACAGTTAACGTTGTTATCTTTCCTCCTTGGTGTTTCAAGAAAGAGTATGATCTGTGTTGCTTTGATGTAAGCCATACTTCTTCATTGCCAAGCTCAATCTTCCAAACCATGCTCAAGGTGATTGTTTTAGACCATATAAAGCTCGTTGTAATACACGCCACTTTTTTCTTTGAGGTTGTAGTGTATCCTGGTGGGACGTCCATGTAAACTTCTTCTTCCAAGTCCCCATGGAGAAATGCATTTTTTTACATCAAATTGATTCAATGGCCAATCAAGGTTAGCTACAAGGGAAAATAATACTCTAATATTAGCAACTGGAAAGAAGGTTTCTTTGTAGTCTATCCCATATGTTTGTGTGTAGCCTTTTGCTACCAACCTTGCATTATATATCTCGACAGATCCATCTGCCTTGTGTTCGACAGAGAATACCCATCTGCATCCCACCACTTTCTTTCCTTCAGGAAGAGGGCTTAAGATCCAAGTTTCTCTTTTGAGTAATGCACCCATCTCTTCTTTGATTGTCTGGGTCCATTTAGGGTCAAAAAGTGCTTCATCAACATTAGTAGGTACATAACATGATGAAAGAGTATGAGAAATGTGCTTGAGAGGTTTCGACAATTTCTCTGTGGAGACATAATTTGCGTGGGTACTTCGACTTTCGACTTTCATGGTCTGGAGAATACCTGTTGGGTAGTTTTCCTCGATTATACCTGAAAGGTAGAGTATAGCCCATGGTTTCATCAATATCATTAGAACTTGAAGATACAGTTGGAAAACGTACCTCAGGAATATTCTCAGGAGACTGGGTGCATGGTACATAAGAGATAGGGGGTTCATTTTCTTCCTCAAGAATATGCTCGATGTAGTGCTCATGTGACACTGATGAGTTCGACGGCTCAATATTTTTGTTACTTTTACTTGTATCTGATGTAGGACTAGTCGGTATTAGCTCACTTTCATGACCCCAATCAAACTGTAACCAATTTGGTACTTCATCTTGAGTTTCCCCCTGAAATATAGAGTTGGATTTTTTGAAAAAGGGTGTCTTACTCTAGGAAGGTCACGTCCATAGTCACATAATTACATTTATGAATTAGATCGTAACATCGATAGCCTTTTTGATGGGAGCCATAACCTAGGAAAATGCATCTAACAACACATGGATCAAGTTTTGTATGTTGGTCCTTATGTAAATGAACATAAGCAACACACCCTAAGACCCGCGGCGGAAGCATCATCTTGGTAGGTATGGATACATATGAGGATAGAACCTGAAGTGGAGTTTTAAAGCCCAAGGCTTTGGAAGGCATCTTGTTAAGGAGATGCACCGCTATAGCAACTGCATCAACCCAAAAATGATGAGGAATATGTGCCCCAAATAACAACACCCAAGTAGTTTCAAGGATATGTCTATTATTTTCACTCAGAAACACCATTTTTTGTGGTGTTCAGGGGCAAGATGTTTCATGGATAAACCCATGTTGTTTACAATAATCACAAAATCTATGATTAACATATTCCCCACCATTATCTGATCGAAGAATCTATATTTTTTTTCGAAAATTGGGTGTGAACCATGGTATGGAATGACTTAAACATGTCTAAGACTTCATCTTTTTGTTTGAGAAAATACAACCATGTCATACGTGTACAATCATCTATAAAGGTCATAAACCATCGTGTGTTTGACATAGTAGAGATACGAGAAGGCCCCCACAAATCTAAATGTATTAAGGGAACATGGCTTTTATTAGTACTTAATGGATTTGGAACTCAGTGGCTTTTAGCCAAAATGCATGTGTTACATCTAAGGTTGCAATCTGATACATTCAAGAATAACTCGGGAAACAAGTGTTTCATGTAACCAAAAGATGGATGTCCTAACCGTCTATGCCAAATCCACATTTCATATTCTTTGTTTCCATTCGGATGATGAACCAGATGTGACTGTCCTATATTGAAGTCATCAACGTAATACAAACCCCCCTCTTTTAGTACCACGCCCAATTATCTCCTTGGTGAGAATATCCTGAAATAAACAAAAGTGAGAATAAATTAGTACCACACGGTTCAGTTCTGTAGCAACTTGCCCAACATATAACAAATTTTGTGAAAGATAAGGGACATGAAGTGTATTAAATAATGGTAGTGTTGGGGATAGCATGACTGTTCCAACTCCTTTAACCGTGGATACACCTCCATTAGCATTACACATGCTTGTCCTTCGTGATATGGAAGTCTTTAAGAAATCAGTAGAATCAAAGGTCAAGGGGTCTGTGGCTCCAGAATCAATGATCCATGTATTTTTGTAGCATCCTCAGATGAATTAAAAAGTGCAATACTTGAATCGTCACTTGTCGAATGTTTATTTTGAATCTTTGCATCTGGAATGAGAGAAAAGTGTGACATTCCTTCAACAATTGCTGCCATGCCAATGGTCGCACTAGCATCAACCTGATTTCCTTCACTTTTTTTCTTTACTTGGAAGTCATTCCACTAGTCTGGATACCTATGAAGGTTAAAGCAAGTTTCACGAGTATGTTTCTGATTGCCACAATGAGTACAATTGGCATCTCTAAAGGTTCTACCCATAGATGCACCATATTTCCTATTACCTGATGTGCCGGGTTTTAAGGACTGTCCAAGCTTAAGTCCTTTTGATGCCAAGACTACCCCATAAATGTTCTCAGCTTCATCATTATTCATAACTGTCTGGCAAACTGCTTCATGGCGGACATGAGCATAGGCTTGTTCAACAGTGGGGAATGGTTGTAGTTGTAGTATGTTGCTTCGAATACCGTCAAGCCAATCATAAAGCCCATCTAGAAAAGCATACACTCTGTCTTCTTGAATCAACATATTATATTTTTGTATATCATTGGAGCATTCCATGGGATTAGGGCGATGGAAATCTATTTCGCACCAAATTCCTTGTAAATCTTTGTAGTATCTGTCCAACGAGCCACCATTTTGCTTTAGGTGGGTCACCCGTTGTCGAAGTGCATAAACTTAGGAGGTATCACGACCATCAAAATATGTAGTAGCAACAGCATCCCATATAGATTTTGTTGTTGGAAACCGTATAAAGTTGTTGATCAGTGATGGGTTCATCAAGTTGATCAACCATCCTTTCACAATGGCATTGTATGTGGGAAATCACCATCAATATATCCCAATTTGTCTTTTCCTGATATATACATCTCAACAACTTGAGACCAAATAGCATAATTGGTATCATTTAGTTTTATACCAATCGGGGCAGCGGAAGGTTCAACTATAACGGGTGGTATGTCTGCATCTGAGTGGCATTTGTGGCATTTAAGGTTTCAGAAGAAGAAAAAAAAGAACCATCCCCCATGGTGCTTGATCTGTATGAAGAGGAAGAATGTTATGGTAAAAGGAGTTGATTTTCAAGAGGTATAAAAGAGTATTTGGATCAAATTGTGCTCTGATACCGTGATAAGAAGCGTATTTCTGTATTTCATATCAACTTAAATTCATAACAGGAAGGAAACACTTTATACAGGAGCATAAGATGCTAAAAAGGGACAGAAGCTAATTTGGGGACTAATCTACTCCTATAATCAAGGATTTTACATAAAAGAATTGATTCCTAAAATACTCTAATGACAGCTCACACCAACAGGAGATGCTTTTTATTCAATGGAAGATGTCGGGTTTTTGGAGGTTGCATATCTCTCACTAGATGAACCGGATTTTGAAAATGATTTGATTATTGATAATTAGTTACTATTGAATTATTTAGTATTTTTGGAGTTTAAACTTTACATATTTTGGAATTTCTTTAATATATATATATATATATATATATATATATATATATATATATATATATATATATATATATATGTTTTTTCATATTTTTATATTGTCGTATCTGTACCGTATCTGTATTTTAAATTTTTTAGTTTTGTTGTTTCCTGTTTCTGTTCCGTACCCGTTTCCTGTTGTCGTACCTGTTTCCGTGCAACCTTGATTCACACTTATACCAATTTTGCGTTCTTTGATTTCAACTTTTGATGGTATACTTGATCTTGTAAGTTGTTTAATTTTATGTTGTGAAGGTTGATTTAAGACATATCAGATCAGGTTCGACTCCAAATAATGGATGATGTCAATTTAGTATCTTGGATGAAGGGTTAGCTAAATAGGAGGGATTGGAGGAAGTAACACTCGAGTTCAGCTCTAAAATTTATGAACTTGTACGATTACTTAACTCTTAATTATTTATGTACTATGAATTCTCAAATGTCACAGTTTTCAACTCTGGATTTTCCTTTGAGTCATGAGGCAAAGCTAGATTTTTTATACATCATTTAAACAAAAGCTTTTTTACTTAGTTATATTAAGGGTTATATATTTGCTTTATGTAAAATTTCTTTAGTTGATTGATTGTATTGGGGTTGCAGATGTGGATGATGACAACAATATACACATGTAGTCAATTTTGTCGAAATGTAAGGAGTGTAAGTCTTTTTCTTAAAAATCCTAATTTTTATTTGATCAAGCGTAGACTATCTAAAGCGTAGACTATCTACTGAAACATTCATTTTGATTAGGTAAAGGCCCAAAGAGTCAGCATCGAGGTGATAAAATAAACACCTTAGGAATGATTTATTAAGGTTTTTGTCCAAATCGTTTTTATGCCCTCTTCTTAGTTGTTGCGATAGACTAAAATTTCTAATTTTGTTTCTTTTTTTACTTTTAATGTCAAACTCAATGCATCTAATCTGGTAACCATTGAGAATAAGCTTAAGCTAAGCCATGTTGCAAATGATGGCCTTGGATTGGGGTAGATTGGTTTTGAAGGGTATCTGTATGTGAGACTACTATGATTAGTACTTGCATCCAAGTTATGAGATTTTCTTCTCTTTATGGTTTTAGTTGGTCCAGTTAGATCATTACTTTTAAGTAGAGGTGGTAGTAACTAATAAGACTCACATTCAATTGATGATAGTAGATTGAGTGTTGTACATTGCCTATATTAAAAGAGTACTAATATGTTACCGGACTGTAGTTTGCTTATTGAGATGTGGGATTGAATCTTCCAAACTTGGAGCTAGAATGATTATTTAGACTGTAAGTTGCTTATTTCTTTTATTAGTTGTTTCTGATGTTTTTTAATTGCAGATTTTTGAATTAAATTTTGAATTCGGACGAACCAAAATGATGTCTTCACATTGAAAAAGTGTTTTTTAGTTGTTTTAGGTTTTTTTACTTAGATTTTGTTATTCTTTGTGCAACAATGGATGCCCAGTTGACAATTTCATATACGTATATACAGGAAGAAAGCTACACTCATTATGTTGTTTTAAAAATTAGTGACCATACATGCTTTTTTTATAATACGGGAACTATTATGTTTGTGTAATTTATTTCAAAACAAAAAGTTTGTGTAATTTATTTCAAAACATGGATTATTTATCTAACTTCTTATCACATGGACCTTTTTTGTATTTTAATTCCAACACAAACACAAACAACACACATAATGGTAAATATGTAATTTTTTGAGTAAAGGATAAAAGAACAGAAAATTTACATTAATAACAATGTAATTTACAGAAGCACTCACACATACCATGAAAGAGCGTTGCTTTAACACAATTACTAACAACAAACATGAACTATTTAGGTTGCTTTAATTAGAACACAAACTAATTATGTTACTTTTAGCAATTTACTTTGAAGTTAATTCTTATTTTAGGGTTAATTTGCAAAATATTTAGAAATCAATGTCATTTTAATGTGTTATTTTTTTTTCAAATAAATAGTAACGTGAATATATTTTATAAATCAGAAATATAGTAGGTTAAATCTACTATAATTTTAGTTCTGCAAAGAAATAAAATATAATAAAGGAAGGGCTAAAATAAGTGAATATTAAGTATAAGATTGAAATAGTCAAGTTGCCAATGCAAAGCCCAATAATGATACATGACACTGCTTTATGGACTCAGTAACATTATATGATTTGTATACATTGAAAAATCATGTCATGTGTCATTATTTAATTGATATTTTATTTAATTGATATTTGAATTAAATTTAGAAAATTTATTATTATTATTATTATTTTACTAAATCTAAATGGGAGAACTAGAGCTAGAGCCATGTGACCACTGTTATCATGTTTTATTTCAAGGATATTCCCAAAATACCTAAGATGCAATGTCAAATGATATTTCCAATTATTATTTTGATTATTCTAACAAAAAAAATTTGCCAAAAAATATTTATAAGATTATTCGTACTTGATGAAAATACATATTATTTTGCGAAATAAATCACATTTCATTCGTCATATTAATTCATAGTTTATAGTTTAGGGTTTATGTACGTTTAGTACATCATTTTTATGTTTAATTTGAAATATATTAATGCAATTTTCATGATTTATTGTGTTTTTTTCATTATACACTATTGTATATTGCATCGTACAAACTCATGATTTTATCAAATATTTGAATTTACAAAACATAAATTATATATTCATAATGATTTATATATTTATTTTAAACCAAAATTATAAAATTACTAACGTAACTTCTATTTTTTTGTATTAATATGTATTTTTCCAAATTTTTGATTAGTTATTACGATTTCAAATTATTAATAATGTTCTTCTTTATCAACCGTGGTTTCCACGGGTTAAACCTAGTGACTTAATAAGGTAATATATTTTTCACTTTGTACACATTTAGTTGTTAACATTTTTGTAAACATTTAGTCTTTAATTATTTTTGTTCCGAAATAAGTTATTTTTAGTTTTGTACTCATTCAGTACTTATAAATGATCTCTTTGAGTTTTTCTCAAGACATCTTACATGAGATATTTACTAATGAGGTGTTTGAGACTTTTGATGCTTATGCCCATCACGATCTCGACTACTTGGTTGCTTAGGTCATGTGTTGAGAATGTCATAATGTATCATCCTGTTTCGGATCGCTTGTGATTTAAGGCTCGTGGGCCGTAACCCGGGCATGAGAAGGTTTTGAGGCTTTCAAGGAGAAATGTTTAGGCCCTTTTTGGATATGGAAACGGTAGGTTGTGTAATAAAAGCATTCGAGTTGTGCTTTAGAGCTCAAGAATATCGATAAAGGCGTTGGCTCGATCTTTTATGAATTTTGGCTTTTTGTTCGTGGAGTTTAAGGCTGTGATGTGTTACTAGAAGTGTAGGGCTTCTCGCCACCTTTCTGTGGATATAAGGTTCGTTGGAAATAGACTTATACCGAAGAAGTTATGATAGTTTGCAGTTTTGGCAAGTTTAGTCCTTATTGAGTAATGGGTAGCAAATTGGGTACGTGGGGCGTACACTTGTGTACGCACAGCGTACTCATGCGCTTTGCATGATCACGAAGGCGACCTAGTACATTGGGCGTACCAGGGGGTACGTTGGGCATACAAAGTCCAGAAAGAAACCCTAATATTTTTAAGTGACCCTATTTAAGGAACATGATGGCCTCATTTTCAACCACTATTTCCAGTCTCCAAGCTCTCTCTAACTCTAATTTCGTTTCCCCTAGCTTATGTGAGTTTGGTGGCTCATTTGAGTGTTTTTGATGAAGCTCTTGGTGAAGAAGGAGTCTTGTAGGAGGATAGCAAGTGCTTTTAGCTTTTGGACTGAGTTCTACTCTAGTTGATGCATTTCCAGAGGTATGAAGTTTGAAACATGCTCATTGTTGTGCTAGTTCTTGTTTTGGGTCCATTTTTAGGGTTTTATGTCCTAAGATTAGAACTTTGTGAAGTTTGGTGAACTCCAGAGCAAATCTCTTGTCCTTTTAAGTGTATTTAGCTGTCTTGATTCATAAAAATGAGAACTTGGTCGTCTAGATCTCTCCATGCATATGTTAAGATGATGAAAGAGAGTCTTAATGGTTATTTTTGGAAGTTCGGTCATTAAGACATGAAAACTGATAAAGTTGCAAAGTTTATTATTTAGGAGCTTGAAATGAAGCATCGCTGAGGTTTGGATGCTTTGGACTGAAGTGGTTAAGTCGAATATAGAGTTTCTGGATCTGAGCAGTACGCCCCGCTTAAGTCCCAGTACACCCCGCATATTGGTCTAGTGTCCCCGATCACGAGTCACGTGTATGCTGAGCGTGCCAGGGGAGGTACACCTCGCGTAGTCTCGTTGTGGGCTTGTTGCGTTTTAAGCTTCGTATCCTTGGGCCGTTTTGTTAGGAGTTTCTGTTTTGGCCTTTAGGCCATCTGCGATTATATTTGGGCTAACAGAAGCTTTGGGCTTAGGATAAGGCCTATATGGTGGTTGGGCCCAATTTCGAAAATAGGCCATTAGTGGGCCTTTTGTGGATATCTTGGTTGGGCCTTGGTGGGCCCATTGGGTTTGGGTCATTGTGGCCCTGTTTGGATGGGGCCATCTTTGGGGTGTAGTGTTGGGGGTGTAGCCTTGCATCGTTTTTTATTATGGTGTTGGGTTGTTTTGGCCCAATTCAGGAGCCATTGTGTAGCAACAATGAAAATAAAGGATTTCTCGTGTAGCGGTTGATGTGAGTCTTCTCACATTACTTTCCTGTATGGTGATGCATGAGTGACCGGAGGGTCTTATTTTTGTTATTGACCGGAGGGTCTTCTTTATGCTGTTGACCGGAGGGTCTTATTTATATTATTGACCGGAGGGTGTTATTTGTATTAATTACCAGAGGGTCTTATCTGCTTTATATGTTATTATGCATTATGTCTTTATGACTTATGTTGTTATATTATTTTGTAAATATGTTGAGCTATGTCCGTAGGGTCTATATTGAGACGTGCGACTGGAGGGTCTTCACTGAGACACACGACCAGAGGGTCCTTATCGAGATATAGCCATCAGAGGCTTATTATTTATGTATGCAGTATTTTGGGGAACTCACTAACCTTCGTGCTTACCGTGTCGATTGAAATGTGTTTCAGGTAATTTTGTAGATCCCAGGAAGGCAGAGGCATGATTGTGCACATCTTTCGGCTTATGAAGATTTGAGGATTTTGGGATACTCGGATATTGTTTTGATAATAACTTACAATTTATGTGATGACTTGAATTTATGAGTAGTATTTTGAGAATTAAATATGAAAAAAAATTTCTTGAAATTTGAGGTGTTACAATTTGGTATCAGAGCCTTGGGTTGAGGGTTTCGGGTACACCCTCGGGTATGTCTGGACTCAAACTGAGGAGTTGATAACTTTTCAAAAGAAATGATTTTTCATCACACAAATTTCCAAGGGAATTAAAGAGTTTTGAAAGCAGATCCGAAGCGATATGTACAATCAGCCAGAGCTCGAGCGATGATTTCCCAGAATACCCTTACTTGAGTTTGTGTTGTTATTCTGAGTTGATAGAACTTCATGCTAGTTTAGGGCTAGGAATCTGCTCAGTATTGCATGCTAGTGTGCCTGCTTAGGAGAGATGCCTCTATACATATTATGTGAGCTGGTAGTGTTGCATATGTATGATTAGAGATCTCGAGGAGTTTTAAGGGAGGATTGCCTGAGTTCAGTGATGCCTTTTGTGTTTTGGATAGAGGAATTGGGGTTGTATGCTATAGTGGCTTTATGTGCTGGTAGAGGTTGCTCGATGCCCGAATACTGATTGCTTTGTGGTTTGCGGAACTCGTGAGTGATACAAGTTAACTATTAAGTGAATATGTCAAGTCACATGTTAAAAGGTTGGATTATCTCAGAGTGACGGATTTGACCCTACTACACAGCTCTCATTTGAGTCCAACCGTTGTAGGGTTGAGTCAGTTCCTTGAAGGATTATTTGAGATTAGTTGCATGTGATTGTATTCCTGAAATAGCTATTTGAGATTGTAAGGAGTTCTTCAGAAGCTGATGGTAGAAAAGTGTGGGAACCTAGGAGAGCATAGGGAGTAATTTCAGTTCGGTGAGTGTGCTGTTTAGCAGTGAGTATTCCCTAGGGAGTGATCATGTAGAAAGAGATTGGTCGATAGGGAATGTTGAGAAACTACTTAGGAAATCTGGGGCGATCCTTGAGGAAAGTATGGGTAGATGTAGAAGGAAGTATTGGGCCGGTACTATAAAAAGCAGAGGACCCATACTCGAAACGAGGAGAATTCTAGAGGTTCCAAGTAGCATATTGAGGGGAGATAACAAGGTTTGGGTACCGTGATTCGTGGCAGAGTGTGTTTCCGTCTTCACCGGTTGTCAGCTTGGGTTGTTCAGATTGAAAATGGGTTTGGTAAATTGTTGGGATAGAGGGCCATGTTGGTCGAGCTTAAATGGAGTATACCTTGTGAGGAAAATTTGAGTTTAAGTCTTGAGGAATTTTACTGGTGAGGTGCCAGTTGGTGTTGCAGGACTAAAAAATGAAGTGGAGATGATGCGTTGTGGAGGATTGCTGTCTGAGTTGAGTGATCAGCCGATGGCGAGGATTATATTATTTCCGCTTTCTGTTTTGGAAGGAAGGGTGACTGAACTTCTGATTTCTGAATTTTGAGGTAAGCCATGTGGGGTACTAGATAGTTGCGGTATTAGCACCAAAAGGATTTTTATGGTATTAGTGCCTTAAGTTATTTCTAATGCCGGGAGGGAGTCATCAGTGGGGACTGTGACAGACAAGGACAAGGATGCCCCTCCAATGAGTATGGTAAGGCGTATTCTACCAACAATTCCAGGTAACTAGAGGGAGTATCTTGGGATGACGACCTTCATTGTCTATGCTGCGAATCAACTGTGAGAGTGAGGTCTCTTGTTTGTATGTCGATTCTTGCGATGGGGTGTTAGTCCAGGATTTAGAGAATGAAGTGTGCGATAGTCCATTATTTCTAGATAAAGATTCAATTCTATTTTAGGACTCTCGAAATATTTTCCTATGTAGCCGAATGAGATTCTGGATGACTGGAGGCAGTCACATTGATAGGTTTCCGAGGTTTCCATCTGAGATTCGGAATACTTGGAGTTTTTTGGTCTTTATCTGGAAAGTCATCGAGTGTTGTGTGGTACGTTCCAAGAGTCGAGTATGGTATATCTGGTGAGCCAGTTTGTAGAGTGGCCTGTTTGGTATGCCAATTGGATATGGTTCGAACCCTAAGTAGGGGGGGGGGAATTGGTATTCTGTCAGGAGGATCATCAGTTTATTAAGTTGTAGTTCAGAAGATTGGGTTATAAGGATCTGCGGTCCGGGTATATGAAAATTGGGTCTAGAGGTAGTCAAGGCAAGGTGCGGAGCGAGATGATGCATGTCGTATGTGCTCAGGAATGAATAGGTATCTTTACGGCAGGTAGCCGTTGGTCAGGGGTCTTATGGTGGTCAGTCCTTCTTTCGGGCTCGCCAATGTTTGAGTTTAAAGGTGGTTGGTTCGTTGAGGTCAGGTTTCAATTATTGAGAGATTCGCTAGTTCGATGTATAAATTGCTATCTATACTCCAGGAGGGGCAGCAGTTGAATTTTCAATCAACTTCAGAGTCGGTATGTGTAGTTTCGCATAGGTTTTGATCAGTACATGTTGGGGTTTTGGATTGTGGTGAACATGTTGTCTGTCATTGATGATTTTTCCACGCTTCATTAATGAGTTGGAGTACTCCAAAAGCTTCAAGTTGCGCAAGATGAAGATCAGTGGGCGTGACATGCTATCGTGAGATTATGTGATGGTGAATGATGTTTTCCGAGTATGATGTCCAAAATTGTTGGATTGTAGGATTATTATAAGGCTCAGGTTTGTTTTGATGGCAAGTGGGACATCGAACGACTATATATCTATCTCAGTTGTGGGCCTATCAGTTATTTGTCGCCAGATGGGGTTATCCAAGGATGTAGATTTCTATTGAGGGAATGTGCATTGTATGCGACAATCTTCGTTAGGAGCAGTAATGCATAATCTGGGTGGGTGTGTGCACCTATTCATGTTGGGTCACAGAGTATGAGTTTAGTGAACTCAGTATGGTGATGGTTTGATAATGAGATTGTGGGGTTGTTCGGTAATCTAGCTGTTGTGAGGTTGTAAGAGAATGGATAGATCCGGGTGGGGGTAATCACTTAGGACTGGTGAAAATACCATAGGGGTGAGTCCACGGCGAGTGAGGGAGTGTCGTAAGACTGCGGGGAGCCGTAGCATTCACTAGTTAGCAAGAGAGTGTTGTAATACTGCGGGGAGCCGTAGCATTCACTAGTTAATGTGTGACGCATATGGGTTCTTAGGCTTGGGTAACCTTGCCATTTGAGTCTTTAGGGACCTGGTGGCCGGAACAGGGGTGAGACTGAGGTCTCAGCGATGGTTGGGAACCGTTATATATCGATTTAGGGAGGGGTTGTCGCAAATCGGAAGGATTGGAGTGTAATGCACGTGTAGATTCACAGATCTCGGGTCATAAGTTGAGTATTAGATTGGATACTAGTGGTTTCAATTTTTTATTTTTGGGCCAGAATCTTGTGTTTGAGTTTGGCTCTATCTGTGTAAAGGATAGGCATGTTGGAATTTTGGATTTTTATATGGATCTCATTTTAAATGGTTATGGTTTCCATCTGATGTTTTAGACCTGGGTGGATCGGTTCGTTTGGCTTGGAGAGGACCACGGCACACATGGAATTAGTAAGTGGTAGACGCCAGAGGTCAGAGGTGATGTGTAACTACAAATCGGTTATAATATTCGCTTAGGGTAAGTCGAACTTAGTGATTGGTTGAGATATCCCTGTTCGATTGAACGGATGTGGACTCGATTTACGGGATGTAATAGGGTAGCCTTAGCGGTTCAACTTGTGGATCGGGAGTCAATCTTGTTTTCGGATTTAGTGTTAAGCATTGGAAGGTAATTGGAGCTTAGTTTTCGGATATCTGTGGATAATGTCGGTCGGGCATGGTCATTTAGTTCGGGGTCGAAGCTAAATCGTCCTAGGTTTGGAAAAGGAATGGTTCTGTCTAACAGGAGGTCAGAAATTTAGAAGAGTTTGAGCTTCCATGGGAAATGGCATGGTATTCTTTTAATGTCTGAGGGTAGAGTATTGAGGTTTATTCTTCAGATGGGATTGGTAGTAGTATCGTTGGTTGGTCTTCGGTGCAAGGAGACCGCTTCGTTTCTTTTGGGTTTCGGTCAAGATCGACTGGTACGTCAGGCATAAGTGTTTTGCAGCTGATTATGGACACCAACTTGTTTCCATCAGTTGCATCAAGATAATCAGAGTTGGAAGTGTTTTATTAGGTATGTTATTTGATCAGCGATTGACATGGTGATATTTTGCATGGGTGTTCTGTTGGGGAGACAGACCACTATAGATTCTAGGTTTTGGAGAGGCAAAGGTGGTTCTGCAACAGCGAAGGGTTCATTCTTCTTTGGGATGGAGGGTTCTGATTGGTTTCAGTTGTCTTGGGGAGATCATTTTATGTTCTGACTTTATTTTTTCAGATGCACTTCTCGGGTTGTTTGATTTGATCCGGGTAATGTTAAGGAGAGATTTTGAGGGCAAAATCAAATTTAAGTGGGAGAAAATTGTAACATCCTATTTCGTATCATTTGTGATTTAAGGCTCATGGGCCGTAACCCGGGCATGAGAAGGTTTTAATGCTTTCAAGGAGAAAGGTTTAGGGCCCTTTTTGGATATGGAAAAGGTATGTTGTGTGATAAAAGGGTTCGGGTTGTGCTTTAGAGGCCAAGAGTATCGGTAAAGGCGTTGGCTTGGTCTTTTATGAATTTTGGGTTTTCATTCATGGAGTTTTAGGTTGTGATGTGTTGCTAGAAGCGTAGGGCTTCTCGCCACCTTTCCATGGATATAAGGTTTGTTGGAAATGGAGTTATACCGAAGAAGTTATGATAGTTTGAATTTTTGGCAAGTTTAGTCCTTACTAAGAACTGGGTGGCAAATTGAGTACGCAGGGTGTACACTTGTGTACACGTAGCTTACTCATGCGCTTTGCATGATCTTGGAGGCGACCTAGTATGTTGGGTGTACCAGGGGGTACGTTGGGCATACTAGGTCGAGAAAGAAACCCTAATATTTTTAGGTGACCTTATTTAAGGAACATGATGGCCTCATTTTCAGCCACCATTTCCAGTCTCCAAGCCCTCTTAAACCCTAATCTCATTTCCGCTATCTTGTGTGAGTGTGGTGGCTCATTTGAGTGTTTTTTGGTAAAGCACTTGGTGAAGAAGGAGTCTTGATGGAGGATAGCTAGTGCTTCTAGCTTTTGGATCTGAATTCTACTCTAGTTGATGCATCTTCCAGAGGTATCAAGTTCGAAACTTGCTCATTGTTATGCTAGTTCTTGTTTTGGGTCGATTTTTAGGGTTTTATGTACCAAGATTGGAACTTTGAGAGTTTGGTGAACTCCAGAGCAAATCTATTGTCCTTTTAAGTGTATTAAGTTGTCTTGATTCATAAAAATGAGAACTTGGATGTCTAGATCTCTCCATGCATATGTTAAGATGATTAAAAAGAGTCTTAATGGCTATTTTTGGAATTTGGGTCCCATCAAGACATGTTTACTGATAAAGTCACAAACTTTATTAGTTAGGTGCTTGAAATGAAGCTTCCTTGAGGTTTGGATGCTTTGTACTGAAGTCGTTACATCGAAAATAGATTTTTGGATTTGAGTAGTATGCCCCGCGTAAGTCCTAGTACGCCCCACGTATTGGTCTAGTTTCCCGATCAGCAGTCGTGTGTATGCTGAGCGTACCAGGGGAGGTACGCCCCGTGTAGTCTCACTGTGGGCTTGTTGTGTTTTGGGCTTCGTATCCTTGGGTCATTTTGTTTGGACTTTCTTTTTAGGCCTCTGGGCCATCTGAGACTATTGTTGGGCTAAGAGAAGCTTTGGGCTTAGGATAAGGCCTATATGGGGGTTTCGTACAATTTGGAAAATGGGACATTAGGTGGCCCTTTTATGGATCTCTTGGTTGGGCCTTGTGAGCCGATTTGGTTTGGGTCATTGTGGGACCGTTTTGGTGAGGTCATCTTTGGGGCGTAGTGTTGGGGTGTTGCCTTGCATAGTTTTTGATCATGGTGTTAGGTTGTTTTGGCCCAGTTCAGGAGCCAATGCGCAACAGAAGCGACAATGTACTATTTCTTGTGTAATGGTTGATGTGAGTCTTCTCACTATACTTACCTGTGTTGTAATGCATGAGTGACCGTAGGGTCTTATTTGTGTTATTGACCGGAGGGTCTTATTTATGTTATTGACCGGAGGGTCTTATTTATAACATTGACCGTAGGGTCTTATTTGTATTACTAACCGGAGTGTCTTATCTGTTTTATGTGTTATTATGCATTATGTCTTTGTGACAAGTGCTATTTTATTATTTTGTACATATGTTGAGCGATGAACGAGGGGTCTATACCGAGACGTGGGACCGGGGGGTCTTCACTGAGACACATGACCAGAGGGTCATTATCGAGATATAGCCATGAGAGGCTTATTATTTGTGTATGTAGTATTTTAGGGAACCCACTAATCTTCGTGCTTACCGTGTCGATTTAAATGTATTTCAGGTACTTCTATAAATCCCGGGAAGGCGGAGGCTTTATTGTACATATTCGCCAGCTTATGAAGATTTGAGGATTTTGGGATACTCTGATATTGTTCTAATAATAACGTACACTATATGCGATGACTTGAATTTATGAGTAATATTTTGTGAATTAAAAATGAAAAAATTCATCTTGAAATTTGAGGTGTTACACATAACTTTTTCATATGATCTCGGATTTTAACAATCTTTATTTCCATGCATTCGTATTTTAGTCTACTACAACTTTCATTTAGATTACTCCTGTTAAAAATTAATATACTTTTGTTTATGATCTTTATATCCAAATTTTTTTTATGAATGCATGTATGGATGTTTTTTTTTTTTTTTTTTTTTTTTTTTTTTTTTTTTTTATAAAATCGTACGTAAAAATATATTACATTTTAACGGGAGTAATTTTAACGAAAGTTGTAGCTGACTCAAAAAACGAACACGTGAATATAAAGATCGTTATAAAATCTGATATCGTATAAAGAAGTTACGACGTTCAAAATACAAGACCTAACCCAAACCACAAGACCTATTTAACCAAGCAGTCGAGATCACGATGGACATAAGCATCAACAGCCCCAAACATCTCATCAAAGATTGTCCCACCTAAGATGTCATGAGAAAAAATTAAAGGAAATCATTCATAAGAGTATTGTATGAGTACAAAAACAAAAATGACTTATTTTGAAACAAAAAAATATTAAGGATTAAATATGTATAAAAATATTAAGGACTAAATGTGTACAAAATAAAAAATATATTACCCTATTAAGTATTTTTCCCGGCTAACATGGAGTAACTGGTCATAACTATTGAATGCAGTTTAACAAGTTGAAGGGGTAAATATAGACGAAAAATACTCAGTAACCAAATGTATACAAATCATAAAACATGTTACCCTTTTAAGTCGTTATCCCTAAACATTTATTATATATCGTAAAATAACATCGCTCTATAAAGAAGTTTGTGTTTTTGTTCTGAATTCGTTATTAAAGTTTTTCTTAGGTCACGGGAGTTGAATATTCAATATCAATTACACTATTTTTAGCTGAATAAAATGTTTTCGGTTTCAATTTTATTGCTGACTTGGCATAACACATGTGGATCACCAAACATGCCCGCATGGCCAAGGCATTGATTCCTCATGACTTTTTCACTTAATTATATTTCTTCATTAATGGTTATTATGATTATTTGTTAATGGTTTTTTCAAGTTAATTATATTTCTTCATTAATAGCTATTATTACTATTTGTTAACATTGACATATTATCACCATTTACTCCCAATAACCGCCTCTTACCATCACCACCACCATTCATTTTCCTTTAACCCACCTCCCAACTACCATCACGATCAACCACAGTCGTCCAACACCACCACTAACAAAATCTGGAGGATTAGTACATTTTTGACATCTATGAAGACACAATCGAACCTAGAAATGAAGAAGACAACTCCAATATATCATCTTCTTTTGCTTTGTTTAGTGCCTGGCTTCCTAAGTTGACATGTACAAAGAATAAAAAAAACCCATATTTTATAAAAGCCCCAAAAACCAGAAATTTTGTTGATCATCATCTTGAAAGAACAAAATCAAGGAATAGCGGATTCTGTACTACCACTATACACCATCAGAATTTCTAAGTCGATGGTTTCCAAAAAAAATCTAGGGATGTTGCTCTGTTTTCCATTGTTTTCAAGATTGGTAATCCTACCAAATTCATATCGATTTTATCGTTTGAATGGATTTGTGGTACTTACACTAATGGAGCCCTAATGTGATGAACACTGCCCACACCGTCACCGTCACAAAATCACGGGTGATGGATGTCGTCGGAAGTCAAATTTCCACCACTTTCTCCCATGGATCAGATCAGGTCATGATGAAGAACTCAAAGCCATTTCTCCCGACCTCTATTTGAATACATCGCTAATTGTGGTACCATCACATATTCTAGAAAATTAGGGGATCTGAAGATGAGGAGGCGTGGTAACGTCACCTACATTACAAAGTTAGAGAAGACCGAAGGTGTATCATCCCAAAAACACAGATAAAATTTTCATTTTAAATTCATTCAAAACATACGATAATCATATCAAAATAGTAGAAAGTGTATCATAACACATTTTATTAGAGTACAAATTCCCAAAATCACATAATGCGGAAAATCATAGGTGGATGCACTTCGATCTGGTTGGGCCCATCCACTTCGAGCTCAAAGTACCTGAAACATAAAATCAAAACCGTGAGCACAAAACTTAATGATTTCCCCCAAAATACCCCATACCATACAAACATAGAGTCAAGGACATCTAGGTGCTTCCAATCCCCTTTGGTCTATTTCAACCTGATATAGTCAAAAATATTTGGGTGCTACAATCCCTTTCGTTATATTTTAACCGAATATAGTCAAGCATAACTGGGTGCTTGCAATCCCCTTCGGTATATTTCAATCGGTACCGGGGTCTATTTCAGCCCATACCATTACCATATAATAACATAACAAAATAATCACAAAGTCATTAAGCAAAAATATGCATAACTGAAAATTCTCACAAAGACAATCATCATACTACATCATAAACTAGAGTGTCGGCATTAGTGCCTTCGACCCACGACTACGATGAAGAAAAATCACCTCAGACTGAAGGTATCAAATCACACTTAAGAGGCTGAATCGTGAAATCCTCTCCTTAAATCACAAGTATAATACCCTAATTAGAAATTAGGCCAATAATCTAACCTCACAGTCCAAACCCTATTTCTTAACTTTAAAAGCAAAAAGGATTGATTAACCCTTTCCTCATTGGGAATACCCCAAGAATTATCAAATCTAAACTAGCCTAAAAAGGCATTCCAAGCCCAACTACAAGGCCCTAAGGCCCAATATGGCCCAAGAGCTCCTAAAATGCCTTAAACCCCACAAACTACATACGTGCGGCGTACAGGCTCGTACGCCCGACGTATGCTGTCGGTCCATAATCGGGGCACTGGCCCAGTACACACAGTGTACCCAAGAGTACGCCTGACGTACTGGTCAGTCATCCTAAAGATGCTCCAATGTCTTTACCTATTAAGCTTTAACGTCTAAAATTCATATCCAAGCTCATAAAAATGTCTTAAGTCATAAAGTTGCAAACTTTATGCCCTTTTATGAATTAATGGGACTCAAACCATGAATTAAGCTTTCTATCTCTCTCTTAATTGGTCACCAAATCATGCATGGTTGAGACTTAAGCTTCAAGATAAGATTTTTATGACTTCATGCACCCTAAGAGTCTACAAGGATAGCTCAAATGTTCTGGAGTAGCCCATACTCCAAAAGACCAAGTTATGGGACCAAAAGATGCTAACTTCTTCCCTAAACCTAGATCCAAGCTTAGAATGAACAATTTCAAACCTTTATACATCCAATAAGCTAGAAATGATGTGCAAACTTTGAATTTACAAGCTTCTTCTTGTCCTTTTCTTCTCCTTCAGCCTCCTCCTTCAAAATCAGTAATTAACACCCAAAAACTCTTTGTAAGCTCAAGAATGGTATCGAGATGGCTAGAGTTTCGAGATTAGCACTAAAAGGCAATGGGGGTTGAAATGGTGGAGATATTGAAGGACTTAATGAGTTTAAATAGGGTGAAAACCGTAAAAATTAGGGTATGCCCCTTGTTTGATGTAACACCCTGTTCTAAATCATTACCAAATGCGGAGTGGTGACCTACAGACTGAGTATCATTAGGCTCAGGGCCTTTGAGGAAAAGATGTTTAGACCCATTTGGGTGTGGGTAATGTAACATAGATGATCCAGGTGTTCGGTTTGTGTTTTGGAGCCAAGGGTATATCGGTAAAGTGTGAGTTTGGGTTTTTATGGAAATCGGATTTTAGTTCGGGAAGTTTTAAGGAAAGTACGAGTTGATAGAAGCATAGAGCTTCTCGTTTCCTTTTCGTGGATATAGAGTACGTCAACATAGGAGTTAGAAAGAAGAAGTTATGCCTGTTTGAAGTTTTATCAGTTTTGGTTATTTTGAGTATGCTGGGCATACAGAGGAGTGTACGTTGGGCATACCGAGGCACCGTGAGTACGTTGGACGTACCAGAAGTACGTTGGGCGTATACAATCAGTTCCTAAACCCTATTTTTGTGGTTTGACACCTATTTAAGCTCCTTAACTCCCCCAAAACCACTCCATTCTCAGCCATCACCCCTCCAACACCCCTTCCACTGTGCTAAAAGAAGGTGTTTTTGAGTGCTTTGGAGTATGCATCATACACCTTGGAGAAGAAGGAGCTTATTGGAGATGTGTTGGTTTCATTGGATCTTGTAGATCTGGATTTTCTTCACCTTGATCTATCTTCTACAGGTCTAAAGTTTGAATCTTGATGATGCATTTGTTAGATCTAACTAGTTTTGGATGTTATTAGCTTTTGGTCATCTTAGTGCATAAAGTTTAGATCTTGAAAGTTTGTGACCTTGTTATGGATAAAGTTGGAAAATCTATCCATCTAAACATCATTTTGATTCAGACTTGAAAGATGGAGACTTGTACTTAATGAACTAAGTTGAAAAAGATGAACTTTTTGGTCCCTTTGAGACTTAAAGACTAGATCTTGTTTGTTGGGACCATTCTAATGGATAAAGTTGGAAATTTTATCCATTATAAAGCTATTATGAACTATGAAATGTAATTTGGCCCTTATATCCCTTTCATGCAAGAGTTGTGATGTCTTCTTGGGTTAAGAACTTCGGGTTTTGGACATTAAGTACTTTATAGCTATGCAAATTTATAAAGTTGGAAACTTTATGACTTAGGACATCATTTTGGGCTTGGATCTGAGTTTTAAATGTAAAAGCTTAATGGAATAACCTATTAACGGAGTTTTGGGACTGGGCTGCTTATGTTAGGTGTACCTGGTGTACATTGCACGCACACGGTCAACGCCATGCTTTTGGTAAACATCATAGTACGTTGGGTGTACTCTCTTGGTACATAGGTTGTACTCCTCTAGGAAGAGATATCGACTTTTGGACTTTGGCTATTTGACTTTGACTTTGACCAAGTTGGACCTTGAGGGAATTTTCAGGAGTTTGATTGTGTTTGGTCTTTTGGTAGGAGTAGGTTTCGGTTTGAGAGCTGGGATTCAGAGTCAGGACCTCATCAGCTTTTGTCCGGTTTGCAAGGTGAGTTTTCCTCGCTATACTTGTGGGTCGATGTAACGCCCGTAGATCCGGGCTAGTCAATTTATGGATAATAGGGGTCGAAAACAAATTTTCGACAAAAGATTATTTAGAATAAATAATAATAACCAAATTGTAGAATATGTCACAAGGTTACCGTACATATAAAGAACGTCGAAATCCGAGTTATAACGAAGAAGTTACGGCCCGTTAAAGTTTTACGGCAAAACAGACACGGTACCGGGAAGCGTAAATAGTGAATTTACGATAGAGAGAGATTTAACCTTAGAGATCTAAACGGAAGTCGTAGAATACGTTAAACTGAGAGTGGCCATAAAAATAACGCCCAAATATGACTTCGTATGAGGAAGTTATGATTTTTCGGAGTTTCGGATTAGCAGTGTACAACCCGAAATTCGAATAATAGATCGAGTGGTTTTTAGGCAACACGACCTAAACGAGAATCGAAGATCTCGTTAAGAGTAGCGTAACGAGAAAAACATGGGCGAAAACGGATGTCGGATGAAGAAGTTATGAGAATTGAACGGACCAATCCTGTCTCGGCTTATTAATAATGTAACTTTTCAAATAAAGTCAAAATTAGCCGACGGAGTCTAAACGAAAGTTGTATAGTACGTTCCCGCCTTCGCGTGGATATAAAGAACGTCGAAAATGGAGATCGTATGCAAAATATATGAATTTTTAAAGTTAAGTGTGCAATTTGCGAAGCCTGATGCAATAATAAGGACGTGGCATGATCTGGACCGTCACTTGCTGATCACGCCTCGCTTCGGATCAGTAACACGTCACCTCACATCTACGCCCTGCGTCCGAGGCTGGGTACGCCCAGCGTACTTCGGTTCTTATCCCTTCTGAATGCGAGACAGCTGGAGGCTCGCTGGCACCCTTATCCGAGCATTACGCCCAACGTAGGTGAGTCCGAACGCCCAGCGTAACCGAGGAGCTGGGCATTATAAATAGATGTGCGAGGCTGCCATTCTTCTTCACTCCAAAACCTCTCCTTTCTCTCACTAATTTATCTCTCTAAGGCTCCTAAACCCCCTAAACCCTAGATAAAACTCCTAGCACCCTAAGGAAGCCCCGAGGCTCCCGGAGTCCCGAGAAAAAGGGTCTTTCGGTTTTGAAACGCTGCTCCGAGCAAAGCCCGGTTTTCTTTAAAACCCGCTGTAAGTGAGCTACGCTTACGCTATTTTTAATATAGCTTTCAAATAATTATAGTAATGTTATTAGGACCTTACAATAATTATTTGGGCTATTATTATGAGTTATAGAGAGTGTTGCTTAACACTTATATAATAATAATAATAGCTAGACTATTAATTAGTCGCGGTTAACGTTAGACTAAACCCTAGTGGTATTGATACTAGGTTTTATCGAAGGAAATTGTTTTGAGAGTATCGAAGCGTTGTCCGAGTGCTGAGTCACCACCTTTCAGGTGAGTGCATAGTTACTTTCATCTTACACATAGATACAAAGTATTTTATATAAACTACGTGCTATGTGTGCATATTATCTGAACACTTGCTGTCTATGCTGGATGAACGATTTATACATGTTTTAAATGATTTAAACCGTATACATATTTTATATATACGAATATGTTGGGTATGACACGGGGAGAGGAATGATAAGAGATAAAAGATGATGTGAGTAACATTGGCAGCTATAGACTTAGTGCCTAATAAACATCGGCAGCTATGGACTTAGTGCCTATTGGACAAAGACTGGTAGCTATGGACTTAGTACCTGTTAGGAATTGGTAGCTATGGACTTAGTAGTTATTAGATAAACACTAGTAGCTATGGATTTAATACATGATGAATAAACTATAGCAGCTATGGAATTAGTGCTTTACGAACGAGCATTGGCAGCTATGGATTTAGTTCTAGTCCTATAACCCTGGAAGTAAGGGACCTCAGAATAAACGAATGCAGGATAAATGACTCTTAGGATAGATCCTTAAGAGTAAAGAAGATAATGGGGATGGGTAATTGGTTTGATTGTTTGATTGTTTAAACATAATAATTATATTATTGTGGGTTGAAATCCCTATGTACTCACCAGGTTTCCCAACCTGACCCACTCAGTTTATTTATATCACAGGTGTTGATATGAAGTCACATTTCACTGAGAGATTAAGGAGATATAAATCACTAGTGATAATGAATGTAAGTTCTTTTTATGCTTATGTTTCTGTATTGATGATGACATCCCAAATGTTTTAAAATGAATAAAAATACTTTTCTTCGGAAATGCTTTGATAACCTATTTATCATGTTTTACTGGGAACAAATTCCACAACGATTTTATTAAAAGAGATACTCTGATTCTAATAAAGCATAAACAAAATCGATCTTTTCTGGCTGCGAAAATTAGGGATGTCACAGTTGGTATCAAAGCATTAGTTTAAGAGAACTAGGAATATGGATTTATTTCTAGACTTAAACTTAGAATACTAAGCGAGGATTGTGAGGTGTGAGCACTAGCTTATTTTAGGAATTATGACTAAAAGGCTTTTACGTGTTAAATGCTTGTGCCTAATATGCTGTTATTTGTTCGGATCTATGGTCTATTGCCGACCGGATCTGGAAACCTTATGTGTTTAGGATTCTAAGTGTTTAACTATGATATTAGAACTAGAATATAAACGTTTCGGAGTGATAAGGACGATTTATAACGTCAATCCTAAATTAAGATCTAGATTCACCTTATTCGGTGTATAGATCAAAATGGCAAGAACCCGCAATGGAGCTAGAATGCAAATGGGAATACGAATCAACCCCCGGTGATTCAGCAAATACCTGTCGTAGTAGAAGATGTACCCGAACCAATCACCATGGCTGGAGTACAAGCCATGATTCGGACTATGTTAGCTGAACAAAGGGAAGAAATGAGGCGGATGTTGAATAGGGACGAACCTACTATGCCCATTGAGTAACCCGAGCTGATTCCCAAGCAATCGGAGGAAGGGAACTACATCCGCCAAGTGGGGACTCAAGGTGAACAAAGGGATGACCCGTAGAGGAGAGACAACAAGGATGGGCGAATGTACAAGAATTTCTTGGGTGCGAAACCACCGAGTCTCTCAGGAAGCCCGAAGCCGGTTGAGATTATGGATTAGATCTCTGAGATGGAGATGGTGTTTGAGAGCTACAGCTGTAGCGAGAAACAGAAGACTGTCTTCGCAGTAAGACAGCTGAAAACTAGAGTCTTGAGATGGTGGAAGCTATTGGCAGATACGATGCCGCAAGGAGAAGCCCTAAGGATGTCATGGGAAGAGTTCTTGGACCAGTTGAAAATGCAGTACTGCTTAGAGATAGATTTGATAGACCTAAATAACGAGTTTCAGAACCTGAAGAAAGGGAAGATGAGTGTTCATGAGAATGCCACCGCATTCGCCGAGAGGATGAAGCTACTCCCCTACCTGGTGCCTACTGAACTCTCCAAGATTGATAGGTTTGCTAACAGACTGCCCACAGACTTCGGCCCAATGGTCAAAATGGCAACTACTTTAAAAACAGCCGTTAGAGCAGCTAAGAATGTAAAGACCCAGATAAGAGAAAAAGGTCTAGAAAGAGATAAGGCAGGAGAGAAGCGGAAGTTTGAAGTATCTCTAAGGTCCAACAAGGAGACAAAATTCTAAAAGCTTGGAGGAGGAGAAAGAGGTGAAGCGAGATGGTGTGATAAATGCAAGAAGAAGCATTATGGGAAGTGCAACGAAGAAGTGACTTGTTACAAGTGTGGAGGGACTGGTCACTATTCCAAGGATTGTACACATAATGATAAGGTATGCTATGGTTGTGGAGGCAAGGGGAACCTGTCTATAAATTGCCCAAATAAAAACGAAGCAGCAAAGCCAAACACAGCACCAAGGCCAAGGGCATTCCACATGATCCTCGACGAAGCAGAAAATGATGCAAGGAACCAAGGATGAGAAATCCATACCCGAAGATCGATGTTATAAGGTAGCCTAAGAGATAGAACAATTTGATGTAGCCTATTAGAGGCATAGTCTAGGGTGAACTTGAACACCTATGTAATAGTTTCAAGAAATAATAAAGCCTTCGTTTTGTTATCTGATGTGTTAAACTGTTATGTGATTTTCTTTTATGATGACTTGGAAAACTGCGAGACAATACTTGGGACGAGTATGAGTAGGTGTGAAAGGTAGTAGTGCATATACTACCGAAATCACAAGACTCACACTTGGATCAGGGAAAGTCACAAGGTTACCAAGAAGCCAATAATTGATTTCGTTTTATTCAAGCATGTCGTTACCATCATTTTGGTAATGACTAAGAAGGTTGTTATTCTGACCCTAGTGGTCATGTCAAATTGAGTCCGACTACAATGAGGATGATACGTGGTTCAGAGAACCAAGTTCGATGTAGCATCTGACTTAAACCAGAAGATTGAAATGAAAGCTAACCAAGGCGATCAATAGAAGTATCGTGATGATTGTTAAAGAAGTTGGTAGCTAGAAATGCTACATATTGAAATGTGATTATATCAAATTAGAACATGAAGGAAGATATAGTCTATTCTGGAATTTGACTCTAAGAGACCTGAGTCCGAGTGTTGCAACATACGATGAGAGGTCATTAGAATATGACACATTGGTCCATGATCGTAATAAAAGAACTTATCTTAAGTTCGTATCGAGTAGATCGAGATGGTGAGTTGAAGGTCATAATTTGGAATCTAACATGAGATAGGGAGCAAGTGCAAGATCGAGCACCGCCTGCAGGCAAGAAGTCTTAGAGTTAGATACTCGTTCGAAGAAACATCAAAGTTACGGTTATTACTTAAGATAAAAAGGTAACGTATGGAGTCATCATGTGAGCCCTGTTTCGTTGATGATTCCGGGGCGTAATCATCCTAAGGGGGAGATAATTTTAACGCCCGCAGATTCGGGCTAGTCAATTTATGGGTAATAGGGGTCGAAAACGACTTTTCGACAAAAGATTATTTAGAATAAATAATCTTAACCAAATTGTAGAATATGTCACAAGGTTTCCGTACATATAAAGAACACCGAAATCCGAGTTATAACGAAGAAGTTATGGCCCGTCAAAGTTTTACAGCAAAACCGAGACGACACCGGAAAGTGTAAATAGTGAATTTACGATAGAGCGAGATTTAGCCTTAGAGTTCTAAACAATAGTTGTAGAATATGTTAAACCGAGAGCGTCCATAAATAGAACGCCGAAATCTGACTTCTTATGAGGAAGTTATGATTTTTCGATGTTTTGGATTAGTAGTGTACAACCCGAAATTCGAATAATAGAATCGAAGATCTCGTTAAGAGTAGTGTAACGAGAAAAAGATGGGCGAAAACGGATGTCGGATGAAGAATTTATGTGAATTTAACAGACCAATCTTGTCCTGACCTGTTAATAATGTAATTTTAAAATAAAGTCAAAATTAGCCGACGAAGTCTAAACGAAAGTTGTAGAGTATGTTCCCACCTTAGAGTGGATATAAAGAACGGTGAAAATGGAGATCGTACGCAAGAGATACAAATTTTTAAAGTTAATTATGCAATTTGCGAACCCTAATGCAATAATGAGGACGTGGCATGATCTGGACCGTCGCTTGCTGATCACGCCTCGCTTCGGATGAGTGACACGTCGCCTCGCATCTACGCTTCGCATCCGAGGCTGGGTACGCCCAGTGTACTTTGGTTCTTATCCCTTTCGAATGAGAGACAGCTGGAGGCTCGCTGGCACCCTTATCCGAGCATTACGCCCAACATAGCTGAGTCCGAACGCCCAGCGTAACCGAGGAGTTGGGCAATATAAATAGATGTGCGAGGCTGCCATTCTTCTTCACTCCAAAACCTCTCCTTTCTCTCACTAATTTCTCTCTCTAAGGCTCTAAAACCCCCCTAAACCCTAGATAAAACCCCTAGCACCCTAAGGAAGCCCTGAGGCTCCCGGAGTCCCGAGAAAAAGGGTCTTTCGGTTTCGAAACGCTGCTCCGAACAAAGCCCAATTTTCTTTAAAACCCGCTGTAAGTGAGCTACGCTTACGTAATTTTTACTATAGCTTTCAAATAATTATAGTAATGTTATTAGGTCCTTAAAATAATTATTTGGGCTATTATTATGAGTTATATAGAGTGTTGTTTAACACTTATATAATAATAATAATAGCTAGACTATTAATTAGTCGCGTTTAACGTTAGACTACACCCTAGTGGTATTGATACTAGGTTTTAACGAAGGAAATTGTTTTGAGAGTATCAAAGCGTTGTCCAAGTGCTGAGTCACCACCTTTCAGGTGAGTGCATAGTTACTTTCATCTTACACATAGATATGAAGTATTTTATATAAACTACATGCTATGAGTGCATATTATCTGAATACTTGCTGTCTATGCTGGATGAACGATTTATGCGTGTTTTAAATGATTTAAACTGTATACGTATTTTTATATATATGAATATGTTGGGTATGACATGGGGAGATGAATGATGAGAGATAAAAGATGATGTGAGTAAACATTGGCAGCTATAGAATTAGTGCCTAATAAACATCGACACCTATGGACTTAGTGCCTATTGGATAAACACTGGTAGCTATGGACTTAGTACCTATAAGGAATTGGTAGCTATGGACTTAGTACCTATTAGATAAACACTGGTAGCTATGGATTTAGTACTCGATGAATAAGCTATAGCAGCTATGGAATTAGTGCTTTATGAACTAGCATTGGCAGCTATAGATTTAGTGCCAGTCCTATAAGCCTGGAAGAAAGGGACCTCGGAATAAACGAATGCATGATAAATGAATATTTGGATAGATCCTTAAGAGTAAAGAAGATAATGGGGATGGGTAATTGGGTTGATTGTTTGATTTTTTAAACATAATAATTATATTATTGTGGGTTGAAAACCCTATGTACTCACCAGGTTTCCCAACCTGACCCACTCAGTTTATTTATATCATAGGTGTTGATATGAAGTCATATTTCACTGAGAGATTAAGGAGATATAAATTACTAGTGATAATGAATGTAAGTTCTTTTTATGCTTATGTTTCTGTATTGACAATGACATCAAATGTTTTAAAATGAATAAAAATAATTTTCTTCGGAAATGATTTGATAACGTATTTATCATGTTTTACTGGGAACAAATTCCGCAACGCTTTTATTAAAAGAGATACTCTGATTTTTATAAAGCATAAACAAAATTGGTCTTTTATGGCCGTGAAAATTGGGAATGTTATAGTCGAGGGCACCAAGGCCGACCCTTTGGATTTGATATCATGTTACATTTTCTATAGTGTGGTAGTGATCTGTTAGACCGTTTTCCTGGTATTTAGGATGTTGTTTTGCTTAGTGATCTATAGGGTTGCCCAATTGTTTGTTGAATGGTTATATGTTGGTCAGTGCTTGAGGCTTTACTGCTATATGCCTGAGCCAACATGCCGGGGGCATACCAACATGATGGTTGAATGGGGTCGAGGATGATAGGACTTGTTGTATACTGGCATTCCAACCCGATGGTTGATTGGGCCTGGGGTATTCCAACCCGATGGTTGATTAGACCCACTGTGTATTGGCATTCCAACCTGACTTTTGATTGGGCCTGGGGTATTCCAACCCGATGGTTGATTGGACTCGACATGATTGTATGGCATATGGTGAGACTGGGCTGCTTGTGCATCAGTCAATAGGCCTCGGTTATTCCAATCCAATGGTTGATTGGACCCGACATGTTTGGTATTCCAACCCAATGGTTGATTGGACAAACATTCTTAGGATATGAGGGTATTCCATCCCGATGATGTCTGGGGCCATCGTAGACATGCCTTGTATTCCAGCCCAAGGCTGATTGGGCCATGCATGAGCAGTTGAGCATGCTTGTTTGTACTGTTATCTGTTTGTATGCTAGTACTTTGGTGGAACTCACTAAGCTTCATGCTTAAAGTTGCAATTTTTGTTTCAGGTGCTTCAGAAGACCATGGCAAGGCGAATGTGTGACTGTACACATCCTTGGTTTTACAACTAAATGGATCTTAGGAGACTCTGATATTAATTCATGTGTTGGAAACGATGGTTTTGTAAAAACTTTTATTAGTAAAGGGTTGTTTTGAAAAGTTTAAATTTATTGAAATTTTTGGGATGTTAAACTTGAGTATGCCCTGTGTGCGCATGGGTGCACCCAACATACATAAGGATTATCCTGATCCACCCATGCAGAGGGAGTATGTCGTGCGTACGTTGAGTATGCCTATCGTACTTTCGTATTGTCCAAAAAATCAAATGAAATACTTGTAAGAATTTACCTGGCGGTTCCGGGCGTTACAACTCTCCCCTACTTGAATCACACTTCGTCCTCGAAAGTCTACTCTCACAAATAACTCAGGGTAATGCTCCCTCATTTCTTCATACGGCTCCTACGTCCACTCAGAACCCTTACGGTGCTGACATTGCACTTTTACCAACTGAACAACCTCGTTCCTCAAGGTTTTCGTCATTCGATCAAGGATCACTCCCGGTCTCTCGATATAATTCAGGTGATCTTTAATCTGTATGTCCTCCAATGGAACCACTGTGGAATCATCAACCAAACAATTCCGTAGGTGAGAGACGTGAAAAGTACTGTGAATCTGACTAAGCTCCTCCGGAATATCCAAGAGATAAGCCACTTGACCCATCCGGGCCAAAACCCTGAAAGGACAAATATACATGGGGCCCAACTTGCCCCTCTTCCAGAATCGGATGACACCTTTCCAAGGAGGAACCTTCAGGAGGACCATATCTACCACCTAAAACTCTAGATCTGATCGGCACTTGTTGACATAGCTCTTCTACCCACTATATGTTGTTTGGTGTCTACCCCGAACCTATTGAATCATCTTGGTCGTCTCAAAAGGAGGTCAATCGATGATGGCATGATAGCTATTGTTATACGAAAATTCTGCTAATGGAAGATACATATCCTAAGTACCGCTGAAATCCATAACACATGCCCGCAACATAGCCCCATGTGTCTGGACGTTCTACTCGCTCTGACCATCCGTCTGTGGGTGAAAGGTTGTGTTGAAATTTATGATGAGTACCCAACTCCTCATGGATCCTCTTCCAAAACCTGGAAGTAAATAGGATACTACAAAAACTGGCACCCCATGTCGTGCCACGACCTCCTTGATATAGATATCAACTAAATTTTATGCCGAAATGCTCCCTGGGATCGGAATGAAATGTGCGCTCTTGGTCAAACAGTCCACGATGACCCATATTGAATCCACTCTGCACTTCCTACGGGGAAACTTCATAATGAAATCCATGGTAATCTCTTCCTATTTCCATACGGGAATGTCTGACGGCTGCATCCTGTCGGGCAGCCGCTAATGTTGACCTTGACTTTCCTGCAAATCAAGCTCCTTTATACATTCCAAGCTACATCCCACTTCATACATGACCACCAATAATGGGGACATAGATCTCTATACGTATATGTCGCCCCGGGATTAATTGAAAATCTCGACTTGTATGCCTCCTCCATCAAAAGCTGTCGCGCACCTCCCTAATAAGGAACCCACACTCTCCGATGGAGAGTCAATAACCGTCGACTATCAAAATCAAAGGAAGACACCTGATACACAATACACTCACTCTTTCGGTGCCCTTCCTTTATAGAATCGACTTGAGCCTCTAAAATTTTCTCCATGAGTGGTGTAATCACTATCATCGTCAAACATATATCGTCGATCAGGGTTGTGATTGTCTTCCAACTGAGAGCATCAACCACCATATTTTCCTTCACTGGGTGATAAAGGGTCTCACAATCATAATCCTTCACCACATCTAACCACCTAAGCAGCCTCATGTTTAGGTTTTGTTGATCCATTAAATACCTCAGGCTCTTGTGATCGATGTGGATAGTACAACGAACCCCATAGAGGTAGTGCTACCAAATCATGAGGGAGAACACCACAACCCCCGACTCCAAATCATGTGTGGGGTAGTTTGCCTCATGAGGCTTCAGCTGCGTTGATGCGTAAGCAACAATGTGACCCCTCTACATTAGAACTACACGCAAACCCGTGATCGACGCATCACAATAAGCCACAAATCCTCAACACCCTCAGGCAGGGTCATAATCTGTAACACTCATAAAAATCATGCCAATTTAAAACTTTTTAAATCATTCCAAAACCAATAATTATTAAAAAAATGTTTTCTAACTAGTTTGATGTCAGAGTATTCCAGAAACTAATCATAAAAATATAAGGAGGTGCACGATCACACCTACGCCTTCCCGCGGTCATCAGAAGAACCTGAAACAAAATCAACAATTGTAAGCCCAAAGCTTAGTGAGTTCCCCCAAAATACCAACGTCATACAAACCATAACAATATAATATAAACAAACAACATGTGTAATGAGCCATCAACCTAACTGGACCGCCTTACAGGGACATCATACTATCTGGACTACTCTTCGAGCCATCAGCATGTATGGACCGCCTCTCAAGGCCATCGGCCTATTCGGACCGCTCGTCGGGCCTTCGGCCTGACTAGTCTGCCCTTCAAGACCTACAGTCTATCTGGTCCACCCTGGGTATGTTGACCTTCAACACAAAGCAGGTCCGCCTCAACTCAACCCCCAAATCAAAAAATCATGTGCACATAAATATCATTCACTAGCATATATAACAGTCAAACCGATCTAACAGATCACTAATCATAGCAACATCCTATAACCAGGATATCGATCTAACCGGTCACTCACAAAGAATCATCCTATATATCAGGATACCAACATACCAGGTCACTAAACATATCACCATCCTAACTACCAGGATGCAAATCAATAAGCATATCATGCAATAAACTCGGATACAAATCTAAAAGGGGCCGACATTGGTGCCTTCGACCCTGTTGATATAGTGAGGAGAACTCACCTCACAAGTAGCCCGGGAGGATAAATTTCAAATTCCCCAAATACATCTCCAAACTCGATCACCTACATCCACCAATGATCCACTTTCATAAATTTCCAAATTACTAAAATACCCCTAGAAGTCAAACTATTCAACCCTTGGTCAAAGTCAATGTTAATGGTCAAGGCCAACAGTCCATGTTGACTGTAGTCATCGAGTGTAGCCCACTGACTCGTCGAGTTCTTCCAGAACTCGAGAAATCATTACAACCCTAGTTGACTCGCTGAGTTTCTAGAAAACTCGTAGAGTCCATGCAGTGTCCAAATGTCGGGAAAACCCTAAAAGACTCGTCGAGGCATCTCACTGACTCACCGAGTCCATGCACAAAGCGAAAACGGCCAATCTTCATCTTACTCATCGAGTTGACAATGCAACTTGTCAAGTCCCTTAACTCTATTTCTCATTTAGACGTTTTAAAGCTACCCCAAAGCTCCAAATTGTAGATCTAGGTTCCTAAGGCATAGTTACCACGTAAAATTGCAAACTTTATGTGCATGCAAGGTCTTAAAGGTCAAAAACAAGCCAAAGAAGAATTTCTATGTAAGGAGAAGGCCATAATTTGCTAAAGACTAGAACTTTATAACTATAAGGGGCTAGAGGAGTCTAGATCTGAAGTTACAACTTTTGATCATGCCCAAACCCCGAAATAACTCAACAACAAACTAGAAATAGCCCTAAACATTTGCATGAAGAGATTTAACTAGAGAGAAGCCAAGGTAACAACTTGTTACCTTCAAGGTGATGCTAAGATGAAGTAGAAATCAGATCCACAAGCTTCTCCTTGCTCCAAGCTCCTTATACTTCAAGCTCTCTTCACAAAATCCACCTTCCAAGCTTATTAACTCTAACAAATAGAGAGTAGGTGCGATTACGGTTTTCTGAGCTCAAGGGGGATGGTAAGGGAGGCAGAGGGAGGGTAATGACCCTTTAAATAGGGTGTTAAACTCTAGAAATTATGGTTTCATTTTCCAGCTCCTACTCGTCGAGTTGGGGTCCTCCGAATTGTCGAGTAGACCTCATAAATCACGCAGTCTGATTAATTTCCTCATGACGAGTTGGGGCCTGCAACTCGTAGGGTAGTCTTCTTTAATTGCATGAAATCCCTAAAATCTCATTCCAGGAAATCAGGATGTTACAATTCTCCCCCACTTGAACTAGGCTTTGTCCTCAAAGCCTGCTACAGTGGACAAACCCAGACAATGCTTTTGCATTCCAGCCTCCGACTCCCAAACCTACGCGGATCCCCTCCGATCCAACCACTTGTACCTTTACTAAAGGTATCTCCTTGCTATGCAACACGTTTAGCGTTCGTCACAAGATGGCCACCAGCCTCTCGATGTAGTTCATGCACTCATCGTCCTGAAGATCACCCAATGATGCCCCGACATCCTCACCTGACATGCACTTTCGCAACAGCAAGACATGGGAAGTGCTATGAATCTGACTAAGCTCCTTCGATAGACCCAGTCGATATGTTGATTTGCCATCCTTAGAAAAACCCAAAATGAACTGATACATCGGGAACCCAAATTCCCTTCATCCTGAAGCGGATCACACCGTGGAAACCTGGAGTCCTTGGCAAAACACAATCATGGATCATACGTTGGTGTCGATAATTTTCTGCTGGAAAAGAGATTATATATATTCTTTCAAGGGAACTCATTCAATGATCGAATTTTTAGAGGTAACACAGACTACAGGAGGAAAACTAGGAGATGAACCCTTGTCGTGCTGACATGATAATACTTCCTTCAGCTCCCGATCGTACCTGCAGTAACAGCCAACTACTAGCACATAAATACAAACACCTATGACTCGCCCGATCAGCCTCGGGCTGGAATATTAATATGTTGAATCCAATCAACCACCAGATTGAAATTTTCATGGTTTGTTGGCCTACCACCTCAACCCTACCACTCCTCTTGAGTCTCTGTGCCTACGATTTACTGTCGGCCCATACCGGGTATCCTAGCCTACTGCATCGAGCATGACCGCCTCAACCCTCCCAACACGATGTGTTGCCATAGATAATCAGGAGAAAGATCTAACCCGGTTCTTAAAACGTCATAGACAGGGATGCTCTAACCTCGAAACCCTCGAATTCCGATTGATGACATTATACCTTTTGCTGTAACTCGCGATTCACCCCACAACCCAAAGGTTCCCCCGTTTACCTCACTGAACTCTAGAGTACATGCCTCACACGAATACACTTTCATTACCCAACACGATTTTCCACTATAAGCCATCCCCAAATGGCCGTCCATGAGTCCGCCCCAAGTTTCTGACTGAAAATACCACAAATCATGCAGAGAAGACCCTCAAATAGGTCGATAGTGAACCATTTACAATCCAAACCCATATGATACACCAAAACCTTGGTATAACCATTGACTCTTTACCATGCCATTACCAATCTTCGGAGCGAAGAAAGAAAATGATCAACCAAGAACTTCCATATTACATCCGATCCGTAACAACAGCTTGTGAACATGCAGGAATACGGGGCAAATATTTCCCGGATTCATTTTGATACCTGACTGATACTCCCCTCAGTCCTTACTGCTTCCTTTATCTAACCAACGGACTTACGACTTGCTTGGGCCCCATCAACGCATCAATCCAGAGAATACCTCAAGCAGAGGGAATGAATCTTTACGATCATTAGGCCCACAACCTATGACTAGAACACTTCCGATAACCTATCGACGTTGTCGCCTTCTTGTCAGTGGCCCATTCCTTCCGTCTGAAGGTACCTACCTTCCTCCGCTGCACAAAAGGCCTATTCAACGTTGCTCACATCACCAAACAAGCATCACAATACTAAAACTCTACCATGCATGATTCCCTTCTTGGGACAGGTTTCTACTAAAGAGTTTCTAGGCTCTCCTATGTGCCACCGACAGTCCCTAAGGGTACTCTATAAGTGATAACTAACAAGTACGAAACGTATAATTCCATAGGTTATTATCACAAAGCAGCATGCTCAATACGATAACGTAGACCTAAGAAAATACATACATAGTCTTTAGCATGATTGGACCGCCTTACCAGGCCTTCAGCCTATCTGGACCACTCTTAGAACCTTCAACATGTCTGGACCGCCTCTCCGAGCCTTTATCATGTCTGGACCGTTCTCTGGGCCTTTGGTCTGACTGGTATGCCCCATGGGGCCTTCAGTCTATCCAGACTGACCTAGCTATGTCGTGCCGAAATCCTAGGCCCATCCTGGTGCCCTTTCTGTAAATAACCAACTCTCCCCCGCTTGGGGTTCGGACTCTCGATTCAATTCACAGTCTGTAATCCTGACCTAACCATACATGTAGGTCGAACCAAACCCCCAATTCTACTTTGAACACCTGCATATATACTCGAAAAAGATCGCATCCAAATATGTGCTTGGGGAAACCCTTGACCTCCTACTTGATCGTCCAACCTCTCTAGAAACCGTTATCCATATAGCAACATACAAAACCATCAATAGTTGATGTCCTATCTAAGAATTGTCAATTCTTCCCTTCGATCCCATGTGACATTAACTAGTCTGTATTTGCAATCCAAATGACAATCTGACACCCGGCCTACTCGAGAATATGGTACCTAACTTGCCTCGCAAGATACTCATGCCATATTGACACACATGCGCTTACCAGTACTAAAATACTGCCACCAACCCTTGCGACCAACGGACCCTGGGTTGTAATTACCACCTGACCCTGGGGTCACAGGCCTGCTCACTCCGGTGAGCTCGAAAAAACTGAAAGGGTATAACTCTTGCCAGAGATGATAAAATTCCAATCCATCAATCAACCATTCTACTTCCCATCCTCTAATGAATCCCTGAACTCTAACTACCTACAATCCTTTGATAATAAAATTCTCCTGGAACTTCTAATGACCTAAAGACTCATGAAGTTCTGCAACACATAGATCAAACAAAACAGGTAACTATTTCGAAGTTGCTGCTCACCCATACTCAACGAGATTCCAAGGAAAGAAAAATACCGATCAAGGACAATTAGACCATAATATTATTACAAATGGGGGGGGGGGGGGGGGTGGGGTTCCAATTACATACCATAGATTCCTTGTGGCCAGACTTTGACCTCCTGAGGAACGGTGACCGTTGGAATCCGAATTCCTTCTACACCCAACGTAGGATAGCTGGACCTGAAATGACATGGCTTGTGACAGTGAATTTGTAACATGCCCTCTCTCTCCGCATTTGAAGCACCTGAATTTGTAACAAGCAAATTCATGGGGTTCCCCCACACTTGCCAGACACCTCCTGACTCTCCTGACTTCCAGCACCCAGATCAGCAGCCTCCGACTTCTCATCCTCTGCTGAAAAGTCCCTCCTCCTCTTTACCAGTTGTGAACCTACAACTGGAACTCCCCCAGTGGTCATTCCAATAGCAACGTCTCTCATAATTTGTAGGATAGCAATTTGCTCCTCGATCTTGGCGATCACCCTGGAGGTGTCCTAGTTCACAATAACAAACAATTCTTATTGCAAATTCGGAGATACCTCCACGAAAATCATCTCTTGCATTTGATAATGGATAATACTATTGGATTAGGTGTCTAAGTTCATAACTATTTTTGGAATGTACTTGACCCGGTTAGCATGGTCCATTTTGGGTTGCATGGTATTGCAACACTTAGATAGACTAAATGAGGGAAAGGACACTTATGGTTTATTAATATATTATAATTTCTAATATATTAGTAATATTATTTAATTAGTTTTGATCAAGAATTAATTTAGAATTAATTTGGTGATCAAAAGGAGACTAATTAAATATATGGGGTTGAATGTGCAAATCACCCATTCTTTTATAGTGGGCTAATGATCCATGGTTTACTGAAATGGGCTAAAACTCATAAGGTGCTCCATGGATAGTCCATGGAGGTTATAAACTCATGGATCATGGAATATTAAAAGCCAGGTCAATTAGGGTTTACATGTTGTAACCCTACTTGTGACACAAATATAAAAGGACCCCATGGGCTACCAAAATCGGCACTATGTGTAGAACAAGAGGTCTAGCCGATTTTGAGTGATAGTGTACTTCTCTCAAAGTTATTCCAAGAGTTGTGGTGTTGTGTGAAACATTTGAGGCATCATATTTGAGGTGCCAGACTCACAAGGTTCTCAAGGAATCCAAGCAACAAGAAAGGTATGTTTTTCTACTAGCTTTTATGTTTCAAAGTTCCCCATTCCATGCTAGTTAGGTTAATAACCTTGGAAAAAAATTTGCACGTATCTTAGTAAAACATAGATACAAGGTTTATAGAGTTGCATGTACACTTTAGGAGTGTTATAATGCTCAAAACCCTTCAGTGGTATCAGAGCCTAGGTTTATTTTCTTGATACTTGATGCAAATTGTTGAAAAAACTCAAGATTTTTGCATTCTGCTGAGTGAAATCGTCAAGTCTATGGGGGACTCGACGAGTCCATATGTTATTTCATTCTACTTGTCGAGTAGGTTCTTGCACTCGACGAGTAGGAGGCCCTGAGTGCAAATTTTCGAGTTTTGCTACTGGAAATGGACTAGAAACATTACCCTAAACTGTTTTGGTCTTATAAAACTTGTTTTAGATGGTGTAATGGTTATGCTAATCCATTTACAATGGCTATTATCAAAATTTCAACTTTTGTATATGTTATTTATGATTCTTGAAATTGTTGATATGAATGTTCATGCACTTATGAGTTTAGAGGATCAAAGGAATTATTTGCAAATAGTTTGTTGCTTTAATTCTTGATCTTGATGTGCTTTAATGGAATCCATAATTTGTTCTCAAGTTATGGATTACCTAAAGTCTTCCTTTTAAAATCCATTAATGAACACATAGGTTACATAAAATGAAGAGTCTGTCATTTTAATAAACCATTAACTGACAAGTTATGAAGTTGAAAAGTTTTGAAAGTTACAAAACTTGCCCTCAAGTTTTGGAACATGTAAAGTCACTTTAAAAAAAACCTTAGTAACAACCCCTAGAATTTTAAAAGTTAAAATTCAACCCTTATATTTTATAATACAATAAGTTAATTATATATATATATATATATATATATATATATATATATATATATATATATATATATATAAGAACATGTCGTTTTACCGTTAGTAGGCCTCATTAACAAAGTCGGTCTATAAGGGGGGGGGGGGGGATAAGTTTGTTGCCAATAAAATGACAGCTTAATGGGTGTCCACTCTTACCCACCGCTTCCTTGACTGGTGGAGGGTCATTAGCGGAACAGGTAGGACAATGACTTTAAGCCTCATTAAAAGTATGATGGTTATAAAGTAACGAAATGTTTTTATAAATTCTCAATCTTAGTTACTTTAGGAAAATGTGACTATGGTCCTAACCCATGAAATTACACTTTGCACTTGCTTAAGTCATTAGTGGAGTGTGTGTGGTTAACTGACACACTAACCTGGACTTAACAAGGTAGGTGAAGGGTGGCTTAAGGTTTATCATGGATCGGTGGAGCGTGTTTGGTTAACCGGCACATCGGTTAGGTGATAAACGTTAAGAGTAACAAGCAATTTGAATGGTTAATTTACACCTTGTTATGTGATCCTCGGCATCCCAGTCACAAAACTTGAAGGGCACATTCGACATTGAAACATGCCATTGAAAAGTTCAATGAATCTCAAAAGAACCTAGGAGTTTCAAAACTAATTAAAACCTAGTAATTTATTTCTTTTTTCATGGTGGAAATTGGTGAATCATCATTCACCTACCTTCAAATATTTTCTAGCTTGGATTACGGCATCCCTCTTCTAAGTTATAAAATATTGTGTTGGGTCGTAGCCTTAATATTACATTTGGGTGTCTTATTAAGGACTATCTTTATATCTAATCTAAACTTGTCCTTATTTCTTTTCAGATGTCTTCCAACAATGTTGCTTCTGGCTCAAACCCTACCGGCTCCTTCTCTCTCATGAACCTTTGTGGGAGAGTCATCTTCAATGGTTCCAACTTTATGGATTGGATCCGGAACATTAGGATGGTCACTCGTCACGAGGACAAGGAATATGTCCTCGATAAGGAGCTTAAGGAACTTGATGAGTCATCTGCTACTCCTGAGGAGATCGCTGAATTACGGACTCATGAGAGAGATGCTACCAAAGTGTCATGTATCATGTTCGCCACGATGACAGCCGAGCACCAAAAGTCCTACGAGGACTATTACCCTTTTGAGATGCACCAGGACTTGATGGACAGATACCATCAGAGTGCTCGTCAAGAGTGGTATGAAATCATCTCATTCATGATAACAACCCGAATGAAGGATGTTGAACCCATCACGGGCCACATGCAGAAAATGAAAAGGTATGTGCACCGTTTGCTGAAATTGAATATGAACATCCCTGAGGAGTTGGCAATTGACATCATTTTGCACTCCTTACCTTCGTGTTCTGATCAATTCTGGATGACATATCACATGAACAAGGAGGCAGTTACACTCGGAAAACTTCAAGGACTTTTGAAGACCGCCGAAAGTGGTCTTAAAAGTAAATCGGTTGTTACCACTTCTACTCCTACCACGACCTCTGTCTTGCCAATCGGGCAAGTTAAAGGGAAGAAGGGGAAGAGCCCTTCGAAGGGTACCAAGGGAAAGTCCCTTCATGGCTCCTCTTTGAGTGGAACAAAAAGAGGTTCTGTCACTCCTTCTGCCAACCCTAAAGAGGTTGAACGCTTCTATTGCCATGAAAAGTCGCACTGGAAGAGAAACTGCCCAAAGTACCTACAAGATGTTAAGGATGGGAAAGTGAAACCCAACCACACATATATTTACACTATATTTTCTAATAACTCACCCCATTCTAATTCTTGGGTCCTTGATACTGGTTATGGTATTCACATATGTTCTAATTTTCAGGGAATAAGAAGAAGTGAGAATGTGGAGCATGTGATCAAGATAAACTTAATCATACGGAATAGGAAAGCTTCACCTGTAACCAAGATTGGAGTTTATTCTTTCTTGCTATGTAGTGGGTTAACATTAGATTTGAATAAATGTTGTTACTTGTCTGAAATGGCGAGAAATATTATTTCCTTTCATGGTTTTCACAAACAAGGATTTACCTTTTCGTTTGATAATGAATGTAGTGGTATTAATGCTTTCTTTAATAATGTTCTTTATTTTAAAGCATTACCTTGTGATGGTGTGTATGAAACTGCGTCAGCTGTTGATAACCTAGGAAATAATGTGTTGTGTACTGATTCTTACACTAACTTGGATAATGTTGTTGGAGAAGTGTCTAAGTCCATAACTATATTTGGTATGTACTTGACCCGTCTATGTGTGGTCCTTTTGGGTTGCCTTCACTAGAGCAACTTGACAGGAGGAATAATATAGAAAGAGATGATTATGATTTATTAATATATTATAAGAATAATATATTAAAAGAGAAATCATATTTGTTTAATTAACATTGATCAAGAATTAATTAAGAACTTAATTTTGTGATCAAAAGAAGTTATTTGAACTAAGGGAGTTGAACTGTAATTATGTGATAGTTGCAAAGTTGGGCAAGGAAACCCTAATAGATAGGGTGGACAAATTCTAAGGATAAGATCTTAGGAATTCGTCCAATGTAGGGCTTCTAGAATTATCCTTGGGCTGCTTGGTGGCTAAGTAACCAGATAAGGATAATCACTAAAACCCTAATTTCCACACCTATATAAAGATCCCTTAGGCTAGGGATTTTGGCTAACACTAGAACACTAGAAGTCCTAGAGCCGAAATTCTCTTCTCCGGTCTCCCTCTCTCTCTAGTTTCCTCCAGTTTTTATTGGTGTTTGTGATTCATTAGAGGCACAACACTTGAGGTGCTAAAGTTCTCAAGGCTTCAAGATCTTCAATCAACAACAAGGTAAACATCTAGATCTGTTTAGGTATGTTAATTTCGATTATATACACTAGATCTAGGGTTTGAATGTCTTGGATGAATGCATATACAATTAGAGAAACCTAGATCCAAGCATTAGGGTTTGCATGAGCACATAGGATGCTCTTTTGGCACAAACCCATCAGTGGTATCAAAGTTTTGTTTAGTTTCTATTGTATTGATGACTTGATTGTTCATTCATGATTTAAATTCGATTTTGGGGATGTCTTTCTGAAGAAATCGATGAGTTCCATGGGGAGCTCGACGAGTTCCAATGTGGACTCGACGAGTTTAGTTGTCAGACAGAGAGATTTTCGGGATTTCTTGCTGGTTTGCTGAAGGATAATTACCTAAATCGTTTTGACTAATAAAATCTGAATTTTATTACTGTTTTGTGAATATCCTTAACAAATCAAAAGATAATTACCAATTGTTTGAATAATAAATTCCTTATTTGATAATATTTGATTATTTGAATTAATTGTGGAATAATATTATGAATTAATTGATTAGGTAAAATTTAGATAATCATTAAATTAATTGATTGATTTAAAATTATTTGCTATTTGATCCTTTATGTTTTGAAAATTTCAAAACTTGTCCTCAAGTTTTGAAATTTAACTTTTATGATTAAAAGTTTAATTTAGACTATTTAAATTTCAAACCCTAGAATTTTACAAGTTTAAAATTCAACCTTATACTTTATAATATTATAAGATTAATATGTATATATGTATAACTTAAACACTAGTCTTACCGTTAGTAGGCCTCATTCACGAAGCCGATCTAGAAGGGGGGTATAAGGTTATGGCCTATAAAATGGCTATTTAATGGGTTTCCACTCTCACCACCGCTTCCTTGATTGGTGGAGGGTCGTTAGCTGAACGGGTAGGATAGGGCAACCCTCTCTCATTAATAAGTATAATGATTTTTAAAAGTAACTAAATGCTTTTACAAAATTCCTAATCATAGTTACTTTAGGCAAAAGTGAATTGATGCAATTCCATGAAATTACACTTTGTACCCTTGCTAAGACATTAGTAGAGCGTGTGTTGTTAACTGGCACACTAATTGGGTACTAAGCAAAGGTGGCAAAGGGTGACTCATTGTTTGTCATAGTTTGATGTAGCGTGTGTGGTGAACCGGCACATCGAATAGGTGACTGTAACAATGAGGGCACCATGTATATTTCATGGTTATTCACACCTGCTTTGTAATCCTCGACATCCTAGTCACAAACTAGAGGGGGATATCTAGATTTAAACATGCCATTGAAAAGTTCAATGAATCTCAAAAGATCTAGGAGTTTTCAATACATTTAAAACTTAATCTCTTTTTCATTTTTCATGGTGGAGAATTAGTGAATCGTCATTCATTTACCTTCAAATTATTTTCATGATAGATCACGACATCCCTTTTCTAACATATAAGTAATGTTGTTGGATCCTAGCCCTAATTTCTCATTTGGGTGTCTAATTGGGGATTCATTTCTAATCAAACTTTGTTCTTTTTCCTTTTCAGATGTCAAACAACACCAATTCTTCCAGCTCGAATTCCTCCGGCTCGTTCTCACCCATGAACTTGTGTGGGAGAGTGATCTTTGACGGGTCCAATTTCAATGATTGGATCTACAACATCCAAATGGTCACTCATTACAAGGACAAAGAGTATGTCCTTGATGAGAAGCTGAAGGAGATTAACCTCAACACTGCTATTGTTGAAGAGATTGCTGCCTTTGAGGCCTATGAGCGTGATGCCACAAAAGTCCATTGCATCATGCTGGCGACGATGACTGCAGAACTCCCAAAGTCATATGAGGACATGTATCCCAATGAAATGCATCAAGATTTGTTGGAACGGTACCACCGAAGTGCGAGGTAAGAAAGGTACGAGATCATCACTTCGATGATCACTACCCGAATGGGTAATGGAGATTCCCTTACTGCTCATCTGCAAAAGATGTAGAGATATGTTGATCGCCTGCTGAACATAAATGTTAACTTTGATGAAGAGCTGATAAGCGACATCATCCTTCACTCCTTGCCTCCCTGCAATAACCAGTTCCGCATGACCTACCACATGAATAAGGAAAAGGTCACTTTGAGCAAGCTTCAAGGCTTGCTAAGGACTGACGAGAGCAATCTCAAAGATAAGTCTGTTGCATCAAATCATGCTCCTGTTGCTGCCCCTCTTTTGGCTATTGGGCAAGGGAAGGGTAAGAGGAGGAAGGCTCCCTCAAAGAGCCACCACAAGGGAAAGTCCCAATATGGTACCTCTTCTAGTGGAACCAAGGCTGGTTCTGCTAAGCCCAACTCTAACCCAAAAGAAGCAGAGTGCCATCACTGCTACAAGATAGGACATCGGAAGAGAATCTGCCCCGAATATCTGCAAGCTATCAAGGATGGGAAGATCAAGTCGTCCTTCGCAGGTATTTACACAATTAAATCTAATGATTCATCGCATGCTATTTCTTGGGTTCTTGACACAGGATGTGGTTTTCACATATGTTCTGATTTGCAGTGACTAAGAAAAAATAGGGATGTGGAGCATGGGAAGATAAATCTAGTCATGGGAAACAGAAGATCGTCACATGTCACCAAGAATGGAGTATATTCCTTAGTGCTTAGTAATGGATTAGGTTTAGATTTAAGCAATTGTTGCTATTTGCCAGATATGGCTAGAAACATCATTTCATTTCATGGTTTATATAGACAAGGATTTAGATATTCATTTGATAATGAAAGGGGTTCTATTTATGCTTATCTTAATAGTGTTTTATATTTTGAAGCATTTCCTTGTAATGGAATATATGAAACTATGATGGTTATAGATAATTTAGGAAATGTTGTATTGTGTGTTGATTCTTCCAATAGTATGGATAAACCATGTTTATGGAATTTTCGTCTTGTAAATGTCAACAAAAAACGCATAGCCCAACTCCAAAAGGATGGAGTGTTTGAGTCATTCGACCTTTGGGACAATGACGTGTGCGAGTCTTATTTACTTGGAAAGATGACCAAGTCACCCTTTACTGGCACTTGTGAAAGGCGTGAGGGTTTATTGGATCTCATACAAACCAATGTGTGTGGGCCCTTTAGATCCACCACAAAGGATGCGAGCCACTTCTATGTGACTTTTACCGATGATTATAGTAGATATGGGTATATCTACTTGAGAAGGCACAAGTCAGAAACCTTTGAAAAGTTGAAAGAATTTAAACAAGAAGTGGAGAATCAGTTGGGCAGAAAATTAAGATGCTTCGATCCGATCGAGGAGGAGAGTACCTAGGTCTTGAATTCCACGACAAACTCAAGGAAAACGGAATCGTTTCACAATTGAACTGTGTGGATGAGAGGTGTAATCGAACCTTGTTGGACATGGTTCGTTCCATGATAAGTCGTGCTTCACTACCTATCTCATTCTGCAGGAATGCCTTAGAGACTGTTGCCCATATCCTTAACTTAGTCCAAACAAAGAAGGTTTCCAAAACACCTCACGAGATGTGGACGGGGAAAGCTCCCTCATTGTCGCATATCAAGGTTTGGGGTTGTGAGGATTTTGCAACACGATAGACTCACGACAAGCTCGAACCTTGTAGTTAGCAATATGTACTTGACCCGGTTGTGCATGGTCCTTTTGGGTTGCCTTCACAAGAGCAACTTCACTGGAGGAATAATATAGAAAGAGGTGATTATGATTTATTAATACATTATAAGAATAATATATTAAAAGAGAAATCATATTTTTTTAATTAACATTGAACAAGAATTAATTAAGAATTAATTTTGTGATCAAAAGAAGTTAATTGAATTAAAGGGGGTTGAACTGGAATTATGTGATACCTGCAAAGTTGGGCAAGGAAACCCTAATAGATAGGGTGGACGAACTCTAAGGATAAGGCCTTAGGAATTTGTCCAATGTAGGGATTCTAGAATGATCCTTGGGCTACTTGGTGGCTAAGTAACCAGATAAGGATAATCAATAAAACCCTAATTTCCACACCTATATAAAGACCCCTTAGGCTAGGGATTTCAAATAAGACTTGAACACTAGAAGTCCTAGAGCGGAAATTCTCTTCTCCCCTCTTTCTCTTGTTTCCTCCAATTGCTATTGGTGTTTGTGATTCATTAGAGGCACAACACTTGAGGTGCTAAAGTTCTCAAGACTTCAAGATCATCAATCAACAACAAGGTAAACATCTAGATCTGTTTTGTTATGTTAATTTCGATTATATACACTAGATCTATGGTTCGAAAGTCTTGGATGAATGCATGTATAATTAGAGAAACCTAGATCCTAGCATTAGGGTTTGCATGACCACATAGGATGTAATTTTGGCTCAAACCCATGAAAAGCATCATTATGGCATTGTCGTCTTGGACATGTAAACAAGAAACGCATAGGCCAACTCGAAAAGGACGGAGTCTTGGAGTTATTTGACCTGAAGGCGGATGATAGTTGTGAATCTTGCTTACTTGGGAAAATGACAAAGTCACCCTTTACTGGTACTTGTGCTAAGGGTGAGGGTTTGTTGGACCTCATACATAGTGATGTGTGTGGACCCTTCAGAACCGCCACAAGGGATGCTAACCACTTCTATGTGACTTTTACTGTCATCATAGTAGATATGGATATGTCTACTTAATCAAGCATAAGTAAGAAACTTTTGAAAAGTTCAAGGAGTTTAAACATGAAGTGGAGAACCAGTTGGGCAGGAATGTTAGGATGCTTCGATCTGATCGAGGTGGTGAGTATCTTAGTACAGATTTCCTTGACTATCTTAAGGAATGTGGGGTTGTCTCACAATTGACACCTCCCAGGACACCATAGCTTAATGGTGTGGCTGAGAGGCATAATCGAACCTTGTTAGACATGGTTGTTCCATGATGAGTCGAGCTTCGCTACCAATCTCATTTTGGGGGTATGAATTAAAGATTGTCGCCCATATTCTTAACCTAGTCCCTACCAAAAAGGTTGCCAAAACACCTCACGAGATGTGGACTGGAAAGGTTCCCAATCTGGACCACATCAAGATTTGGGGTTGCGAGGCATTCGTGATGCGTGAGACTCACGATAAACTCGAACTTCAAAGTCAGAGGTGTATTTTCATCAGCTACCCACATAAATCCTTTGGTTACCTCTTTTACAGACCCAATGATAATGTGGTCTTCGTAGCAAGGAGAGGAGTATTTAGTGAGAGAGAGTTCATAAGCCAAGGAAATAATGGGAGGCAAAATGACCTTGAAGAAATTGAAGAGTCAAGTCGTGAAGGAACCTCAAACCCTAGCAATCAACCTGAGGAGGAAACTCCTGTTGATCTGACTGACGAGTCTGTACCTCTGAGGCATTCCACGAGAGTTAGGAATGCACCTGAACATTACTATGGTTTCCATATTACTGCGGAAGGTTATACACTTATCAGTGATAGTACACTGGTAGGTCTGGATCACTACTAGAAAAACAGCCTTTTACAACGCTCATCACGCGTCGTAAAAGGCTCAGACGACTCGCAAATGCACGTCAAGGAAGGCCCTGTCATAAAGAGAGACGACGCGCATTTACGACGCTCATTTACGACGTGCAATTACAACGCGCGTTTACAACACGCAATGCGTATTAAGGAAGGCCCTGTCATAAAGGAAGACGACATGCATTCGTGTGTCGTAACCTAACGACACGCGTGTTAATGACACACAATGCGTATCATTAAAACCCCTGTCAAGAAAGTCCATGTCATAAATGAAGATGACACACATTTTTGCGTATCGTAAATTTAAATGTTTAAAAAAATATATTTATATATTTATTAATTTTTAAATTAAATTTGCATTTACCGTCTTATAATAGAAATAAAAGACCATATAAAAAAAGTACAATCCATTGCATAAAATTTAATGTCATACAATTCTATTTCTTACAATATATAATGTTACAATAAACAAAATAAAGAAAGTAAATTGCTATTTTGAACATGTGAAGCATTATAACAACCTGCTCTGTGACAATTCCTTTGAACTGTCTACCAAGAATTGCACGTGACTTGATGCCTCTTTCAGATTGTAGTGCTTTGTCATCAGCAGCCTCCTGACCTAAATAAAAATTATATAAAAAATGGAAGTCAGAAAACATGACATCAGTGAGTGAGGTTTTATTATGTTATAAAAAAATGGAAGTCAGAAAAAACTGTAAGCATGGTGAAATACTTAACATAAAATGTTAAGTTAGTGACTTAATAGGCAATAAAAATAGTTTTTAGCCAAATTAATGAAAATGAGACATTTGGTTGCTATACTACCAGTCAAGTAATCCAAGATAAAAAGAGTTAACATTAATTTCACCTAGCAGCCTTGGCAACCAGGAGAAATTGATCATTAAACATTCCTAGAGAATAGAAGTAGCTTTCTCAATTGCTTAGAGCGTGACCCTGATTCACCTTCAAGATTTGCATTGTCACATGTAAGGTCATCACCTGTGAAATTGATCATTAAACATTAGACATCGCTTGAATTCTAAACTGAACCATTAACAATTTAATATGATCCAAACTATGCATGAAGTATCATGTGAGTTGTATTCAACCAAACCATTAATCAATTAATACATGACACTCTACAAGCACCACAAAATATAGAATCAGGTGCATGTCGAGTGTCGACATTTAATCATTCATATAACCTTGAAAATAATTATAATAAAATTGTGCATGCAGTTTCCATATCCTCACTCAGAAAGGAAAAAAGCAGTAAAATAATAACAAACTTATCTCCTCAAATGGGTAAAATTGAGTTACCAAATTTAGTAATCTCAACAAAAGAAAAAAAGCAAACCTGGACTTCTTGTACTAGTAGCATTGTCATGATTCAAAGGAAAACGAAGTTGCAACACAAATTCTGGACCATTGCATGTATTCAGATTTGTAATTGCTACCTCTCCACCTGGAATTTCTTGTAGATTGTCACCATTAACCTACAAATACAATTCTCATTATATAGGTAAATATTATCCTACCTAATAAATGAAAATAAATTTGCCACTTGTCCTATTCTCCTTCAATTTGCCACATGTCATTTAGTAGGCATTTTTAATTTATTTTTTTACACTTGTCATTTTATGGTAATTTCCTTTTTCATTTAATTGCCACATCATTAAAGATGTTGGAGAAGAGCAAGTTCTCTGTAAAGGCAAAGTGATGTGTCGCTTTTTTTGTTGAGAAAAGGAAAGAAATGTGAGAACAATGAAGACGTTATCATGCAAAAATTATAAAAAGCACATATGGAGTTGTTTGAAAGATTGTGCTCATGCTTGATGCATATTTATATGTATGGCACAGCTAAACAATGCTTAATTTTAAAGAAACACGTAAAGTTGTAAACGAAACACAAAATTTTCATATTTTTTGAAAGATAGGAAAGATAGAGCAAGCGTTTTAGTTTCCATATAAGTTGTACCTTCATGTAGATTTTGATCATTTAAATATGATTTTTATGTCTTCGGTTTTTTATCTTTCTTTTATAAATTAGTAAGCATTTTAATGATTGTTAATCAACAATATTGGGTTGATTAAAAATTTATAACCAAATAAAAAATTTAGTTACTTTATAAAGGGTTTCTTTAAAATGGGTTAATTTTTTTTAAGTTAGTTTTTGAATTTAAATATTTAATTTGCAATTTTTCATACATTTTCTATCCCATAATAGCACTCAAGTTCCAATACCCGTGTGGACAATGTACTTTAGTTCCATATTTCTTTCGTCAGTAGAGAAATATAAATAGTTATTTTAGCTGTCATTTTCTATATTCAAAAAAATAGAAGGTTTATTTTTTATACTCTTAAAAATCCAAATATAAAGGTTGCTTTGGTTTTTCTTTGTTTTAAGCATTTATTTTCGCCAACACTTTGTATGTATTTAAAAATGTTTAACATTTACAATCTTTATATTTAACTTTTGTTTTAATCAATTATAATTAGATACTACGTTCAAATTGGGATCATATTCTTTGAGAAGAGATGATAGTTACCTTTGTGAAACTACCACCTGGAGCTAACTGAAGTTCATCCTTCATAGGGACTCGAAGGCTACCATATGTCTAGAATGCAATGCAAAATAAGGAAACAAACATTGGATAATATATAACAGAACAGATAAATAGATAACAATAGCAAAAAAGAGTTTGATTACCCTCCATGTTTGCTTTGAACCTGAACCAGAACCACTAACAAGAGCTTCTCTCTCAAGACGTAACATATAAACCTTTTTGGAATCCTTTGTCTTAGAGAAAACCTTTGTGTACCTACAATAAGATAGCAACTAGAAATGTCAGATACGGAAATTGATTAAACAAGAATGAAAAATGTCATTATGCCTTCAAAACATTAAAATTAAGAAGAATAAATTAAATTAGAAAAAAAGAAGTAAGAATGGTGATATATACTTGATGCAGTTGTCATGAACTCCAGCACGAGATTTATCATTGCTGGTTCCTTGTTTTGAGCTTCCATAGAACTTCCCAAATGCTTCTGTCAGCTGCAAATAAGAAACAATATAATAAAGGGCTTTTGGTTGGTTTATATGAATACATGCAATCTATAAAAGGAATAGTAAAATACAGGGGACTTACAGCAGCGTGTATAGAGCTCGAGACCTTGAAACTGGAAAGATTGTTGCTTTAAAGAAGGTAAGGTTCACTAAATGAGGTACACTAAATGACCATCTTACCCTTACTTTCCAAAAGACAAATTTCACAATACTCATCAATTTTGACTTGAAAGGATAAAAAAGAAGGGAAAATAGGTTTTGTCCAAGTTATAAAATTTGAAGTATTTAGACACAAATCTATTGTTATATCATAGGTTGAAATTTGAAAAAAGATAAAATCATACCATCTGCATTCTGTGGATTCAATAGAATCTGCAAGTATAGTTGATATTCTTCTCCATTTGACAATCATCACAACACACCCAAACATTTCTTCTTCTTCTTCCAACATTTGCAGATAATAAATCTAACATTGGCTTCTTTCCAGAAGCTCTTCTGCTTTTTCTTGCAGCCAATTTGGTATCAGTTTTTTGATTCATTGTAACCTTTCGGGTACTTCTCCAAGTTGATGAACATTTGATATTTTGCACATAGTTATAATCTCTCACTTCAGAGGATTCAGTTAAGACAATATAGTTAAAAGGGTCAACAAGGGAATCAGTATTTGGTTCATCTACATTGTGAGAAGGGTCATTGTCAGTAACTGATAAGGGCTCACATGATTCTAAGTAAACTGATAATGTATGAGTTAAACAATCCGACTGCATAGTAGATACAAGTTCATTAAAGTCACATGGGGTGTCTTCTGCATCTTCTGGAAATATCTCGGAATCTTGATTTACCATCAATGATCTGTGAATAATGTTAAAACCCTTCAATTGGTTCAAGCAAGAATGACCCCATTTTGTTGTTGTTCACCATTCACTTCTGTTTGAAAATAAAAGTCGTAGTAATTTAGACCATGAGAAATCATTTTCATTGCAAGTAGAGACAGATACATAACAGATACATGTATAAGAAAGTTTACACAACAAGATTTCCAATATTTGCAAGCCCCAATTGATAAATAAAACTGCAGAAAAATGCCAAAATCAAGTATCAAGATTATTATGATTAACTATTAAGATGAAATTGATAAAGGTTTGTCTAAAACCGAAGCAAAGAAAAAAACTAGCTAAAATAAACACACAATCCTATCAAACGAAGTCATGCCACTGTCAGTTTGATAGGAGTTGGAATTACAGGCATCATGACGTCATCGATTGGCGGTGCACATGGATGGTCTGGTGGTCGGACGGAGAGAATAGAGATGAAGGAGGGTAGGAAGCGAGATCTAGGGTTTGAGTGTGAGAGAGAACCGTTATTGCATCGCCGATGATCAGATTTCATTAGACACACTCCAAACTCAATGGTGAATTTGGATCCTTCGAAGGCACCAATGGGAGGTACATGTTTGCCCTAGATCCTGAACTCCCACTGGATTTCTTCCTGGACTTCATGCTCTTCCATGGGTCGACTTTCTTCCCTTTGCCACTCTAATTATGCAGACGTACCTGCGAGAGTCGGTCCTCAAAAATTTCAGTCTCGAGTGATTCGGAGGTGAGACCACTGGTAGAGGAAGAATCATCGAGCGTTTCTTTCGTTTTGAAGGAGAAGGTTAGGGGCAGCGGTGCATGGGATTTGAGTGGGGACAGAGGGATTGGCGTTCCGATCTTGAACCGGTATCTTGAGATGGCGGAAGTGTGTGCTTAGGTTTCTAGATGCACTCCAAAATCTTAAAGCTTATCGGGTTCGATGTTGGTGGTGGCAGTTTAGGGCTTAGAGAGAGAGAGAGAGAGAGAGAGAGAGAGAGAGAGAGAGAGAGTACAGAGGTAAAGGAAGACGAGCCAATTCAAAAGGATGTGCTGATTCAAAAGGATTATGAGAGGGTAGAAGCGGGGTTCTTCAAAATTTTAGAATTTCAGACGATTTCGTTTTCCCCCCTTTAAAAACGTGCGTTTAGGAAAAAAAATATATAAAGCGACACATTTAGAGGACACACACTTTATGAAAGGCGCCCTACGCATTTGTTTTTTTTTTTTTCTTTTCTTACCCTAATTTTAGTGCACACACAAATGCGTGTCCACTATCCTTCGAATTTTGCAAAATTAACATTATTTTTTAGGGCACACACCAATGCGTGTCCTCTATCAGCGAGTGTCATTGTTTGCGCTTCATTAAAGGGATGTTTTCTAGTAGTGGATGAGCCTAACAACTACATGGATGTCATGACAGGCCCTACAGTTGCTAAATGGAAAGAGGCTATAGACAACGAGATACATTCCATGTATGAAAATCAAGTTTGGAACTTGGTTGACAAAGTACCAGGTCGTAAGACAGTTGGGTGCAAATAGATCTTCAAGAAGAAGACCGACATGGATGGTAATGTACAAACTTATAAGGCGTGAATGGTTACAAAGGGCTTTTTTGAAACTCCAGGAGTTGATTATGATGAAACCTTTTCACTACTAGCACAGATTAAGTCTATTAGGGTTATGTTAGCCATTGCTGCATTTCATGATTATGAAATATGGCAAATGGATGTCAAAACCACTTTCCTTAATGGAAGGTTGGCTGAGGATGTTTACATGAGTCAGCCAGAGGGTTTTGTTAGTACAAAGTACCCTAATCGAGTGTGTAAGCTTGAGAAATCCATCTATGGATTGAAACAAGCACCTTGCAGATGGAATCTTTGTTACGATGAGAAAGTCAAATAGTTTGGCTTTTCGAGGTGTGAAGATGAATCTTGTGTATATGTCAAGGATAGTGGGACTATAGTTAGATTTTTGGTATTGTATGTGGATGACATACTACTCATAGGAAATGACATCCCAACTCTGTAGGAAGTGAAGTCCTGTCTTGGGAAGTGTTTCGCTATGAAGGACCTTGGAGAAGCTGCCAATATCCTAGGGATAAGGATTTTAAGAGACATGAGTAAGAAACTAATTGAACTTAGTCAGAGTACCTACTTGGATAATGTGCTGAATAGGTTCAACATGCAGAATTCCAAGAAAGGAGAAGTACCAATCCTGAGTAACGCCAGATTGATTAAGACTCAGAGCCCGAGTACAGAGGCTGAGATAGTAGAGATGAGTCGAGTACTGCATGCTTCCGTTGTAGGCTCGATCATGTATGTTATGACTTGTACTAATTCTGATGTGGCCTTTGCATTGAGCACGGTCAGCAAATATCAGGGGAATCCTTGAAAGGCTTACTGGACTGCGGTAAAGAACATTCTCAAGTACCTGCGGAGGACTAAGGAATGGGTCCTTACCCTCGGTGGGAGTGATGACTTGAGAGTAGCAAGGTATACTGATGCTAGCTTCTAGACTGATAAGGATAATTTATGCTCTTAGTCAGGTTGGGTCTTTACCTTAAACGGAGGAACAATTACTTGGAAAAGTTCCAAGCATGATACAGTAGTTGATTTAACTTGAGAATAAGAGTATATAGCAGCAAACGAGGCAGCAAAGGAAGCTATATGGCTAAAGAACTTCATTGGAGACCTTGGAGTTGTACCGGCTATAATGGATCCTATGGATATTTTCAGTAATAGTGAAAGTGCAGTTGCCTTAGCCAAAGAACCAAGGGATCACGGAAGATCCAAACACATCGACAGAAAATACCATGTCATCAGACATCGATTAGAAGGACTCCTCGTGGCAAAGAGGGTATCATCGGAAGAGAACCCAGCAGATCCCCTCGCGAGGGGAGTGGGTAGGGTTAAGCATCTTTAGCATGCGAGGCGCATAGGGCTAAAGGATAATATTAGTTTTAGAAATAAGATAGCTTTGAAATTTGTAAAGGGTAATTGACATTTCATGATGAATAAAACTTGTTGTTTATTTATAAGTAAAGTGTTGATATCTTCTGTCAATCGTTTACTATCATTTTATTTTACATGTTTTGACATCCAGAATAATTAGGTTATGGTATATCATCTTATTCAAATTCTCCACAATCGTTCATATGTTGGAAGTAGATATGAATCAAGACTGATATGAAGTTGGCTTGTATATATCTAAAGTGTTGGACATAGCAAGAGTTGCTACAACACTCATGAATGCTCATAAGTTATAAGTATTGGATTCAACCCATGCTCACTTGTATCACTTCATGGAATTTATCTCGAATGATCGTGAGATGGTAATATCATAAAAGTCTTCAAACCTAGAGATATGAGTTGTTGACTATGAGTTGGTTATCCATTGATTGTACGAAAACGCATTGCTAAATCGATATTATAAAACGTGCCTTTGTGTATGATTCAACAAGTAGTAGAACAAGCATATGAGTCGAAGTTTATCTGTTACTTCTTGGATTAGAAGCGATATCTAGGCTCCTCGATGATTTTGTGTTGACTTATGTACCAGGCCCGGTCAGAACTAAATTGATGTGTTCGATTAAGTTCTATGTCAAAAAAATCGGAAATTTGGGAAACAACCTGTTGGACAATAAGTAAGACATTGTTCCAAGTATTTGTCCGGCTGATATCTAGAACAGAGGATTATATGATCACTTATCTAAAAATGGCGTATCATCATCATCTCAGTTCCGTAAAACTTTGAAAGAGCTATGATTGCTGATCGGTTCCTGAAGTCATTCTTGTAGTTATATTTATTAGACTTATCCAAGTGCTAGACTGTTGGATTAGGTGTCTAAGTTCATAAATATTTCTCGAATATACTTGACCCGGTTAGCATGGTCTATTTTGGGTTGCATGGCATTGCAACACTTGGATAGACTAAATGAGATAAAGGACACTTATGGTTTATTAATATATTATAAGTTCTAATATATTAATAATATTATTTAATTAGTTTTGATCAAGAATTAATTTGGTGATCAAAAGGAGACTAATTAAATATTTGGGTTGATTGTGCAAATCATCCATTCTTTTTATAGTGGGCTAATGATCCATGGTTTATTAAATTGTGCTAAAACCCATAAGGTGTTCCATGAATAGTTCATGGAGGTTATAAACCCATGGATCATGGAATATGAAAAGCCATATCAATTAGGGTTTACATGTTGTAACCCTACTTGTGACACAACTATAAAAGGACCCCATGGGCTACCAAAATCGGCACTATGTGTAGAACAAGAGGGCTAGCCGATTTTGAGTGATAGTGTACTTCTCTCAAAGTTATTCCAAGAGTTGCGGTGTTGTGTGAAACATTTGAGGCATCATATTTGAGGTGCTAGGCTCACAAGGTTCTCAAGGAATCCAAGAAACAAGAAAGGTATGTTCTTCTACTAGCTTTTATGTTTCAAAGTTCCCCATGCCATGCGAGTTAGGTTAAGAACGTTGGAAAAACAAATATGCATGTATCTTAGAAAAACATAGATCCAAGGTTTCTAGGGTTGCATTTACACCTTAGCAGTGTTAGAATACTCAAAACCCTTCAAATACCGGCCTATCATGGTCGCTAGCTCCTCCCCCTGCCGCTGTTACAGCTGATGAAGCTACTGCGGCAGCCGTCTCAACAATGGCTGCATAACGCTAATGAAAGTACTCAACCATGGTGGTCTTGATAGACCCAAACGTCTTTAGAATCTGACCCCGTACAATCTAGATCACCTCCTCGTGGGTGATCTCCCAAACACGATCCTCTGTCAATGCTAGCCTATCCTGGCCGCCAGCTCCTGATCTTGACACGGATGTAGTCTCAAATCGCCTTGTAACCACCTTACTAAAACTATACCAGGAAGATATCAGAAAATCTACATAAACAACGGGGGAGCTACTCCCAACTAAAGCCTAGGGGTTTTAACTTCCTTTCTACGCATATAGGTCTTGTGCCTTTAGTAGTATGAGCCCATACTACCTTCCACACCTATCCATGTTTTTCTAAAGTATCATCACAATGCCCTAACAATATACATATGCATGGCGAGCACTTAATCCTCACTCCAAGAGGAAGGCTAAATATCTCATAACTAGCCTACTGACTCCGCACAACTCACCCATGAAACTTCCACCAACCTTGCAGCACTCGTGTATGTTGGCCATACATAACGCTGGACCCTATAGACTTTCAAATACCTGATCCTACCTAAGCCCTTTATCAGACAAGAACAGGAAATAAGGACAAACCAAACATTCTTAGGCTATAAGATCTTAATTATGTACAGTCGTGATGCAATTCCTGAAGATCCCTAGCCTAATACTAGCATGTTGTTCTAACATATCGCAAAATCAAATAATTCGTAAGGTATTTTGGAGTCTACTTGCTGGCTCCGGCTGATCGTACACTTGCATCCTCCTTTAGTATTTTAAAACCGTTTGAAAAATCATTTTAAAATCTTGTCCCTAGTTTGAGACTGGAGACACACGAGTGTTTCCTCCAATTCACTCAAACCAAGTATCTGATACCAACTTGTAACACCTACAAAATTATTCCAAATTAAAACATTTTAAATCATTCAAAAACCATTAATTATTACAAATATGTGACAACAGTCAAATTTTGGTCAAATTCAAAGTCAAAAAGTCAAGGTCAAAGTCAACAAGTCAAACCAGTCAGACTTAACTAGTACTCTATGATAAAAGTTATTCTATGTATGAAAATGTGCATTTTTATGTCGAGAATTCAAGTGTCTCGGAGATTTTATGTGTTTAGCAATGTAAAACCCTAAAAAGGGAGATTAAATGCACCAAAACACAATTATGAACCCTTTTGAGGGCTTAAAACTTTCATAAACAAAGCCTAAATGAGTTCACAAACCTTGCATTGCGAGATTATACATTAAAAATGGCTAAAAATGAATCTCTCCCAAATCTCTCCCAAATCTCTCTCAAAATCTCTCTCAACTTCTTATAGTCATCCGGGTCATCCCGACCCTTAACTTCGCCAAAAGTCACTCAAAACGGGAAGTTTACTTGAAAAACAGCCCTTGAGGACCGAAACCCTTCTTAAGGACCAAACCTCTTGGAAGCAAAACCCTAAGAAGCAAAACACCTTAAGAGAACCGCAGCTACTCAGAACCGAACAGCTTAGAACCGAAGGTCCCTTCAGAACCGAAGCCAGTCTCTGACCGAACCCACTTTCACTTCTATGATCTTCGGGCCCGAGCCTTCCCTTCGCTTCCTTCTCACTCTCGGTCCTCAACACCCAGAATCGAACCCTCGTCGGTTCGCTCCTAATTCCCGGTTTTCGACTACTTACGCTGTTGGATTAGTGTCTAAGTCCATAACTATTTTGGTATGTACTTGACCCGATGGTGCATGGTCCTTTTGGGTTGCCTTCACCAAAGCAACTTGATAGGATGAATTATGGAGAGAGTGGATTAAATATGATTTATTAATATATTATGAGAATAATATATTAAAGGAAAAACCATATTGTTTAATTAATATTGGTCAATAATTAATTGGTAATTAGTTTTGTGACTAAAAGAGATTAATTAAACTTAAGGGACTGGAATTGTAATTATAAGATAATTGCAATATGGGCTATGGATTGTCTTAAATTATGGAGTGGACGAATTCTATGGGAAACCCATGCGGAAATCGTCCAAGGCCTTAATTAAAGGAGTTCATTGGTTGCTTAGGGCTTAAGCATCCAAATTAGGGTTTCCTTGTTAGATAACCCTAATAGCCTCACTATATATATGACCCTTATGACCCAAAAACGTGGACAAGCATCCTTCTAGGGTTTCACACATTTTAGGGCAGCCTCCATCTTCTCTCCTCTCCATCCTCTTGCTTATGGTGTTTGTGAACCATTAGAGGAGTGATATGTGTGACTCTAAGCTTTCTAAATTCAATACAAGGAGATTTGGGATTGTTATTGCTACATAACAATCAAGGTAACATCTTAAACCTATTCTCATGTTAATATGATTACTTGAATGCTAGAATTAGGGTTTATAGTCTTGGATAACTTGCATGTACAATAGAGAAACCTAGATCCAAGCATAGGGGTTTGTATGAGCACATAGGATGTTCTTATTACCAAAACCCATCAGTGGTATCAGAGCCTAGATTGGTTTCTATTGTATTGATGCCTTGTATGTTGAAAAAAATTCGATTTTTGTGGTTCTGTATGATGGACTCGGCGAGTTACCCCTTCTCGGCGAGTCCATGGGGGTACTCGGCGAGTTCGAGCGTCAGATGGAGCTATTTTCGGGATTTCTTGTTGTTTATCTTTGAGATACTTGCCTTTATCATATTAGATCAATATAAATCCGATTTTATGATATATATGAGTATATTCTTGATCTAATTGAAGATATTTATCAATTAATAAAATATTTATTTCCTTATGTGATAATTGATTAATTATTTTGATTAAATTGGTAAATTGTTTTGCAAGAAATCATTAAATAAATCAAATATGGATAATGATGTGATTAAATGTTAATTTAGACTATTTGTTATTTGATCCTTGAGTTATGAAAAGTTTCAAATTTTCCCCTTTAGGTTTTATAGTTTAAATTTGAACTCAAAAGTTTAGTTTTGAAATTTAAACAGTTGAAACCCTAATGTTTTGAAATGTTTCAAAACTTGAGGTCATCCTTGAGTTATGAAAAGTTTCAAATTTTCCCCTTTAGGTTTTATAGTTTAAATTTGAACTCAAAAGTTTAGTTTTGAAATTTAAACAGTTGAAACCCTAATGTTTTGAAATGTTTCAAAACTTGACCTCAAGTTTTGGAATTTGAATTTTGATTAATAGTTTAATTTTGATGTATATTTAAATTCTAAACCTAATGTTTTGAAATGTTTCAAAACTTGCCCTCAAGTTTTGGAATTTAAAAGTTGATTAAAGGTTTAATTAGGAATATTAAATTCTAAAACCCTAGTATTGTTTTGTAAAGTTCAAATCACACCCTTATGGTTTTATTAATTAATTAAGGTGTATAATTAAAAGAGGTTTAATAAATCCATAAAAGTTTAGGCTTACAATTTAATTGAATTAAAAAAAGTATAATTGTTAAATTTGACCACCTAGTATTTTAAAAGTGTAAAATACACCCTATACTATATATAACATTAAAAGTCTAACATTATATATTTATATATATATATATATATATATATATATATATATATATATATATATATATATATATGTATGAGTAAAAGTCAGTCTTACCGTTAGTACGCCTCATTCACGAAGCTGGTCTATAAGGGGTGTTTAAGGAAATTGCCTATAAAATGGTGATTGAATGGGTATCCACTCTTACCCACCGCACTCTTGACTAGTGGAGGGTCGTTAGCTGAACAGGTAGGATAGAAAAAAACCTTCCATTATAAGTATAATGAAGTACAAAAGTAACTAAATGTTTTACAAATTCCCAATCTTAGTTACTTAGGCAAAAGTGAATTGATGCAATTCCATGAAATTACACTTTGTGCCCTTGTGAAGACGTTAGTGGAGCGTATCTGGTTTACCGACACACTAAATGGTTCTAAGCAAAGGTAGCAATGGGTGACTCAATCTTTGTCATAGTTCGGTGGAGCGTGTGTGGTTTACCGGCACATCGAATAGGTGACTGTAACATGTGAGGGCACCATGTAAGTTTGCATGGTTATTCACACCCGCTTTGTGATCCTCGGCATCCCAGTCACAAACAAAAGGAGCATATCGAGATTTAAACATGCCATTGAAATGTTCAATGAATCTCAAAGAATCTAGAAGTTTTCGTAGATTTAAAACTTAAATTTCTTTTTTTCGTTTTTCATGGTGGAAATTAGTGAATCGTCATTCACTTACCTTCAAATATTCTACAATTAGGGTTACGGCATCGAGTTGTAGAATATTGTGTTAGGTCCTAGCCTTAGTATCTCATTTGGGTGATTTACTAAGGACTCAATCTATCAACTAACTTGAATTCGTTTTTCTCCCGTTTTGTAGATGTCAAAGTTTGACAACTATGGTCTTCTCAAATCCCGTGGAACAAGCTTTCCACATGAAGATGATATTCCACGATTCGATCGAGGAACAAGAGATCATGCTTTACTTCCTCCACCTCCTCCAATTATTCTCCCTAACCTACAAGTTCGAAGGCTTGAAAAGTTCAAGCTCACTCAAGCCCTTTTGGCAAGTAAACATAAAGAAGGAAAGTCAGTGTGTGCACACGTCCTAGGGACGAAGTCACACATTGATAGGTTAAGAATGTTGGGATCCGTTGTCTGTGAGGAGATGGCTGTTGATTGGGTTCTTCAGTCACTTCCTAACTCGTATAGTGAGTTCGTAAGAGAGTACTATACGATGAACCGCGACGTCACCCTTATAGATATCACCTATATGCTTATTGCTGCTGAATCAGCAATGGTTTGGCGCAATAGAAAAGCAAAGTTGATTGGTGAATCTGCCTTCAAGACCTCTATGGATATAGACAATGGCAACGAAATACATGCTATGATCGAAAAGTTTGATCATAAGAGAAAGGCAATGTCTGAAGTAGTTCCATGTCCTATTCCAAAAGAGTCAATTTGCTTTTATTGCCAAGAGAAGGGGCATTAGAGACGAAGCTGCCTTATTTACCTAAGAGATCTAAGAGATGGGAGAGTCAGAACGTATGGCTTTGCTTTAGGTAAAATCCATTGACTAACTCTTTTAAGCTCCTATTCTAGATTCTTAATACATAATGTGATAAGATTACAATTGATGTTTTGTAGGATCAAAGAAAATAGAGGAAGCTTAAGGGAAGAAGTGAGCAGAATCTAACCGTGAAGAAATGGATTTCGATCACATTACTTGAAGATTACATTCTTGAGCTACTACTTATAGTTAGAATTAGATTGCTAATAAATATGTATTAGCATAGTTTTTCAATGAATTGCATTGTAAGGACAAATTTTTCCGCAATAAAATAAATTTTGATTTTATATTATTTATTTATCCTTCCAATGGCGTGTATGTAAAAATTGATGTTAAAATGTTTCTAATATTAGCAATAATGGATTTGATTCTTAGTTATGTTGTTTGTGGAAATGTCGAGAATTTACCAAATAAGGAGAGTTTCTCATCGCCCAAGTTTCAATTGGACAGTAACTTGGAATCATGCAACTTGGTTGCACGATGAATGAGAACTTTCATATTTGGAAATTAGACTAATTCATTGACAAAGTGTCAAGTGAAGGACTAGGAGATCGAGCACACAAAGTTGTGTGTTGATCAAGTTCGCCATAAGAGTAACAAAGATATTCGTCATGATTTACTAAAGGTTTAGTAAATATGATTATACTTATAAGATTAAGTGTAATTGTGAATTGATTAAAAAGGTTTAAATCAATAGCAAAACGAATAAGAAGAATCATGTAGGCAGAAAAATAAAAGTTTCTCCATTCTAAGAAGAAGGGAGAGTAGCTTTTATGCTTTATGATAGGTCTTAATGATTAAGAACCATATCTCAATTGATCCTCTAAGTGAATCTTAGTACAATTGTATGTTTAAGAAAAGGAATCAAGGATTGAAGAAATGGTTAAATCAAGAATTCAATCATACTTCGTTCCAATAACAAGTCTTAAAGTTAAGATTGTGACATTGAGTGAAAAGTATTAAGAAGGTTTATATCATTCATCAAATGTGGAAAGTTGTGATGTCTTGGATAAGACAAAGACCAACTAGGACCAATTTATGAAGTGTTTTGATAAAAACTACACTAACTCTTGAATATTTGTTTGTCAAGAAATGTTTATTGACAAGAGAATCTTATATGTCAAGGAGTCAGTGGGAGTCTTAATGGTCTTGAAAGGTTTCAAGAACAAATCAAATAAACCTTATCGATCACCACTAGCACACGAGTTGAAGTTTACAACCTATCGTGTTAACATTATTTTGTTTCTGTGTTGTTCCAATTGAGTTAATTATGTATGTGAGTTCTATTAGTTCTCATTTTGAACGCATAAAAAGGCAAGGCACCTTGATCAATGAAAGGTACATTGATAGAAAAGGGTGAGCTGCTTAACTACTTGGAAGACATGGTGGGCAGCTGTGCTACCATAAGGCAAGAAATCAAGATTAAGAAAGTTCGGTCCATATGAGTTTGAATTTGTCGTAAACTTTGGTTTTAACAAATTCACATGGATAGGAACACATACACCGTTTAAATCTAAGTGTCATAAGATTTCCTCCTTCATGAAAATGATTGTGAGGAAATGCTTTCACTAAGAAAGATTTTAAGAAGATAGTGATTGTAAAATTGCATTCTCGAATTCGATTATGGTTACGGTATCCCTTTCCATGATTTGAATTGTGAGGTTTGGCAATTAGTCTTAATTGTTTAGACACACATATAAGCTATCTAAGGCAAAGGTGTATAAGTTAAAGAGGCCTTGATAGAAGATTATCAAAGCATTAAGTATTAGAAACATGGACTTAAGAAATTCAATAGATATTGCTTTTCTAGAAATTAAGATGTTTATGAATACATGTCGAAGCTAGTGGGAGCATAAGTGTTATGTTTTATAATAATCATCATGATAGTGGGAGCATAAATGTTATAATTGTATGATTATTAAGGCACGTATTGCAAGTTGGCAATATTAATTATAGAAAACAAGAGTTATACCTTGCAAAGTCGTAAGGGTTGTAAAGTTGTTTTGCTATAATTAAGGGAGAGAATATTATGCTTCATTTCAAATCTAAAGGCTTAGGTTAAGAAATGTTAATAAATTTAGTCAAAGGTACATAGTGTGTTCTTAAAATTTCGATTATGATTACGGCATTCCTCTTCACAATTCGAATTTTGAGAACATATATAGAAAATAAAACATTATGGCAGAAGATTGATAAAGTATCAAATCTTTATGTAAGACATTATGCATCGTGTCCCATACGCTTCAGGTATAGGATCGATTGCAAATGCTATAATATTTGACCATTCTAAACTTTTCCAAATGTCTAGCGCATTTTGAGGGAAAATGGACTAGAATCGGTTTTGACTAAAATAATTAAACAACTATCAAAGGACAATCCAAAGTTCGACGAGGATTGGTTGCTTGTGAGTAGTTGGAAGCATGGTATTGAATTGACCATATCGACATTAATGTGAATAGAAAAGATTCTATTAAGAATGAGTTGTCATATGGAAAATATGGAAATGTTTCCATATTGGATGGACCATATCGACATTATTATGAGTAGATAAGATTCTATTAAGAATAAGTTGTCATATGGAAAATATGGAAATGTGTCTATATTAGGAGTTGAATATTGAAAAATCTATGTTTAGATTAGAAACTTTTATGCAAAAGGATGTTCAAAGGAATGTACTTTGAATGAGAGACATCATATCTAAGGAATTGTCTTGAAATAATCTCCGATAGAGGACTTTGTAATATCATTGGCAATAGTCTTTGTGACTTTGGTGCAGTGACATTACGAAAGGATCGTTGCATAGAATGTTAGAATCTAGCATATTCTATAAGTAGCAAGAATTTGATATTCTTTCGCTTATGAAAAAGGATTTGGAGTTGTGAAATGAGAATGATTGGAAATGTGCTCAATTTGATCTATTTCACAAAGTAAGAACCATTGGTAAACATTGTGTGTATGCTAAGAGCATGGGACAAGTGTAATAATTCAAGTAAGAAGTTGATTAACCGAAACGACAAATAATAAGTAATCGATATGGTGATAAATAAAAGGTGTTTTATTTATGCTCAAAGGTTTGAGGCCATATGGGATTACTATTATTCTTGTGTTTCACTTTGCATGTTTTGACTTCCTGAATAATTTAATTGGTTAAGAACAGTCAAATTATTCGAATGGGCCACAGTCGTTCATATGTTGGAAGTAGGTATGAATGAAGACTGTCGTGAATTGGTGTGTGGATTGTCTAAAGAGCATTAGACATAAGCAAATGTTTGTTGCAACGTTCATAAGTGCTTACGAATATGATTTGAGCATTGGATTAAACCCACGCTCACTTGGATCACTCCATGAATTGTATCACGAGTGATTGGTAAGACGATAACATCTTATATTCTTTAAACCGAGATGTGTGAGTTGTATCTTGCAAATCGGTTGCACATTGATAATATGTAAACGCACTAGTAACTTGGTGTTATAAAACATATTGTTGTGTGTGATTTGGTGAGTGAGTACAAGCAAGCATTGTATCAAAGTTTATCCGTTCCTTTTATCCAAAGTAGGATAAAAGCGATATCTTTGGGCCCCTCGATGATTTAGTGATGACAAACGTAAATGCTCGGCCGGGCTAGGGCTAATTTGATTTGTTCAATTAGTTAGTCGTCATAAATCGGGAATTGAGATATAGTACAAAGAGAATGATTTGAAATCATATCTCTTATGATATCTAGAATGGAGGAATATATGATCCCTTATCTAAAGGACACGCGTATCTGATAGGATCAGAGTTGACAACGGCTTTGGAAAGCTACGATTGCAGATCAGGATCTGAAGTCATACGCATAATAGTTATTAGACTTATCCGTGTGGGAGGCTGTTGGATTAGTCTCTAAGTCCATAACTATTTTGGTATGTACTTGACCCGATGGTGCATGGTCCTTTTGGGTTGCCTTCACCAAAGCAACTTGATAGGATGAATTATGGAGAGAAAGGATTAAATATGATTTATTAATATATTATGAGAATAATATATTAAAGGAGAAATCATATTGTTTAATTAATATTAGTCAATAATTAATTGGTAATTAGTTTGTGACTAAAAGAGATTAATTAAACTTAAGGGACTGGAATTGTAATTATAAGATAATTGCAATATGGGCTATGGATTGTCTTAAATTAAGGAGTGGACGAATTCTATGGGAAACCCATGGGGAAATCGTCCAAGGCCTTAATTAAAGGAGTCCATGGGTTGCTTAGGGCTTAAGCATCCAAATTAGGGTTTCCTTGTTAGATAACCCTAATAGCCTCACTATATATATATGACCCTTATGACCCAAAAACGTGGACAAGCATCCTTCTAGGATTTCACACATTTTAGGGCAGCCTCCATCTTCTCTCCTCTTCATCCTCTTGCTTATGTTGTTTGTGAACCAATTGAGGAGTGACATGTATGACTCTAAGCTTTCTAAAGTCAATACAAGGAGATTTGGGATTGTTATTGCTACATAACAATCAAGATAACATCTTAAACCTATTCTCATGTTAATATGATTACTTGAATGCTAGAATTAGGGTTTATAGTCTTGGATAACTTGAATGTACAATAGAGAAACCTAGATCCAAGCATTAGGGTTTGTATGAGCACATAGGATGTTCTTTTGACCAAAACCCATCATTCGCCTCTTAAGCCCGTTTTTAACGATTTTTACGGGGATTTTTCACCAACTTCATAGTTTTAGTAATTTAAACTCCCTAAAATCATATTTTATTCATATCTCAAGGATGTATTAATTATAAATCATTATTTTCCATTAAAGAAAATAGCTTAGGATATTTTATGCTACAAGTGGGTCAAGTGTGTCCACTTGCACCTATGTGTCACTTTCTCATTAGTCCAACCTTATCCACATCACACACATCAATGTAAACATCCCTTCACCCTAGCGACTTTCTCCAGCAATATATAATGAAATACCTTTGGATTTCCTTTATCATTTTCTTCACCATCAAACACTTACACACTTCTTAACCATCAAGAGAGCCACTTTTTCTCTCAACTTCCAGCCACACTTTTGAAGTGGTCTTGAGTTATTTATTCACTTATTGGTAAGTATTTCCTTCTAAATCAAGTTCTATTACATGTTTTCATAACACTCTTGAATCATCTACACACATATTAACATGAAATCGTTCATAGGATCATCCAAAAACTTCATGTGTTCATCAAGTGTTCTTGACTTGAAACTCATCATCTTCAAACTTCTATCTTTCAAGAAATCACATAAGGTGAGTTCATACCCCTACATTTTCCAGTTTTCTTTTGTTTTTAGGGGGTAATACAAGTTAAATCATCAAAATATATACAAAACTTAACTTGACAGCTTACAACAGAAAAGTTGTGACCTGTTCACAAACTGTTTTACCCAACTTAAACTTAATATTTTTAAAAACTGTACAATATGCAAGTAGTTCAGGTTCGTACCTTTCTAAGGACTACTCTCTAATGTTTATACGATTTTTCTACAATTTATAGTCATTTTTAGAAAACTGCCAGTCACTGCAGCAACGAATTCAGACCAGTCTGTGAAAATGAACGTTTTCACACATGTTTGAGACCACAAAAATTATAAGAAAATTTATGAACACAGCAGACTCTTTTTCCAAACTCTCAAAGTTTATAGATTTAGTTTTTGACTTACGATAATTTTTCTATAAATACTCTAAAACATGGACAGTAGGGAGTAAAACTGTCAAAAACAAGCTTAAGAGTTATTCACACATTGTAATATGTCGAGCAAAGTACGTAATACTAGGGTCAAGTATACTTAGTATTTTTATGCCATTTTATTTCTCTAAGGAATAAAAACCATATTTATAAAGGTTTTACATCATTACAAAACAATGATGTTAAACTATAATAGGTATAGTTTGTTTGTCACATTCACCTATACAAAAAGGAAAACACATACTTTTATAAACAAAAAGGGATTTTGCTTGCTTAATACATAAACTTGTTAATGAATAAATTTGTGAGGCATCGCCTTTAGGGTACTCTTAAGTACCATAGAAATGTCTTGTAGTTATCATCAGAATCTCTTGTAGGGAGAGTGTGATAGTTGTGTATAGATCTATATTGGGTCTGACAAACCCGCACTTAAGCTGCTTGGAACAACTAGACCGGCAGGTCTGTGGTGACAAATGTCAAAACGTTCTGACAACTAAAGAACGTCGACTATGTGGTCTTCGAGTTTTTAGCATGGTTATAACAACTCACATGGGATATTAACAAAACATAAAGTTTACGGAGACTTAAGAACCACACAAACACACACCAAAAAGGAGTTTTATGCACATATAAAATTACGTATACTATTTTAAGTATGAGAATTTACTTACAAAAATGGAGTCTTAATACAGTAAAGGCTACAAGCCATATTTTTGAAAACACAAAATCCACCAGGTTAAACGTCATCATTGGAAAAGTGAAGAAATCTTCAAACTAGTCTTCTTAATAGCAAAACTACACATTTCTAAACTAAGTATGGTATTTATACTTACATATTTTGGCCTTGGCTCAATTAAGGCTATAAAACACTTTACGAAAAATATAGGAATTTCTGGAAACATTAGAGACTTAAGAACGACACAAAAAAGGGTTTTATGCACATACAAAAGTACATATGCTATTTTAAGTATGGAAATTTACTTACGAAAATAGTGTCTTAGTAAATACGTAGTGGATGCGTTCGATCTAAAAACTTTACTAACATGTACACACCAAGAAATCGCACCAAGAACATATTTTTTTCACTAGTCTTTCGAATTTTGAAACGTTCTTTAAAAACATGAGAAACACAGATATATTTTGGTCTTAAGACTCAAAGGCAACATTCCATTTTTCCAAAGAACAATAGGACGTACCCATTTTACAACAAAAATGCTTATGAACTTACCAGCTTTAATGCTGATACTCTTTTAAACTACTTGTATTCTTAGGAAATTAGTAAGTCAAGTATGCATACAGGTTTCGAGAAGAAGGAGCATCATACTACCAAGTCTTAGTTTTGATGTTTACTTTTGGATGTTAAACCTATGTAAATCAATTACAATGTAAACTATCTGTTATCAATGAAATGGTTGTTGTTGCTTTGATTACTATCATACAATTGTTATGATACTGTGCATGACGTCCTTCGCCCCTGAACGTTTTCACCATTCCGGTTTGGGGGTGTGACAAAATATGTTTTCAAAATGGTTTGATGTCAGAGTATCCCAGAATCAAATCATAAAAACATAAGGAGGTGCACGATCACGCCTTCGCCTTCCCGTGATCATCAGAAGTACCTGAAACAAAATGAACAACTATAAGCCCGAAGCTTAGTGAGTTCCACCAAAATACCAACGCCGTACAAACAATATCAATATCATGTAAACAAACAACATGCATAATGAGCCATCATCCTGACTGGACTGCCTCGCTGGGCCATCAGTCTATCTAGACCGCTCTCCGAGCCATCTACACGTCCAGACCGCCTCTTATGGTCCTTCAGCCTATCCAAACCGCTCGTCGGGCCTTCGTCCTAAAAAGTATGCCCTCCCGGGCCTACAGTGTATCTGGTCCGCCCTAGGTATGTTGGCCTTCAGCACAAAGCAGGACCGCCTCAACCTAACCCCCAAATCAAACAATCATGTGCACATAAATATCATTTGCTAGCATATATAACACTCAAACCGATCTAATAGATCACTAATCATAGCAACATCATATAACTAGGATACCGACCTAACCGATCACCAACATAGCATCATCCTATATACTAGGATACCGTCCTACCAGGTCACTAAGCATATCACCGTCCTAACTACCAGGATACAAATCAATAAGCATGCATGCAATAAACCTGGATACAAATCTGAAAAGGGTCGGGATTGGTGCCTTCGAACCTGTTTATATAGTGAGGAGAACTCACCTCACAAGTAGCTCCGGATGATAAATGTCAAACTCCCCAAATACATCTCTAAACTCAATCACCTACATCCACCAATGATCCACTTTCGTAAATTCCTAAATTACTAAAATACCCATAAAAGTCAAACTGGTCAACCCTTGGTCAAAGTCAAAGTCAATGGTCAAGGTTAACGGTCCATGTTGACCAAACTCGTCGAGTGTAGCCCACTGACTCGTTGAGTTCTTTTAGAACTCGTCGAGTCTATGCGGTGCCCAAAATGTCGGGAAAACCCTAACTGACTCGTCGAGTCATCTCACTAACACACCTAGTCCATGCAGAAACCAAAAACGACTAATCTTCATCTGACTCGTCGAGTTGACCATGAAACTCGTCGAGTCCCTTCTGTCCATTTCTCATTCAAACATTTTAAAGCTACCCCAAAGCTCCAAATTGTAGATTTATATTCCTAATGCATAGTTACCACGTAAAGTTGCAAACTTTACTTACATGCAAGGTCTTAAAGGCCAAAACCAAGCCAAAGAAGATGTTCAAGGTAAGGAGATGGCCATAACTTGCTAACGACTAGAACTTTATGACTATAAGGGGCTAGAGGAGTCCAAATCTGAAGATACAACTTTAAATCACGCCCAAAACTAGAAATAACTCCACAACAAACTAGAAATAGCCCTAAACCTTTTCATGTATGATCTAACTAGAGAGAAGCCAAGGCAACGACTTGTTACCTTCAATATGATGCTAAGATGAAGTAGAAACCAGATCCACAAGCTTCTCCTTGCTCCAAGCTCCTTACACTTCAAGCACTCTTCATAAAATCCACTTTCCAAGCTTCTTAACACTCAAAAATGGAAAGTAGGCGTGATTAGGGTTTGCTGAGCTCAAGGTGGCGGTAAGGGAGTCATAAGGAAGCTAATGACCCTTTAAAGAGGGTGTAAAACCCCAGAAATTAGGGTTTCATTTTCCATCTCCTACTCGTCGAGTTTAGGTCCTCTGACTCGTCGAGTAGACCTCATAAATCACACGGGCTGACTAATTTCTACACAACAAGTTGGGGCCTCCAACTCGTCGAGTAGGCTTCTTTAATTGCATGAAATACCTAAAATCTCATTCCTGGATATCAGGATGTTATAGAATCGGTACCTCACATATTCTCTGTCTCAGGGTCTTGAAAGCTGCTTGTTGCATAGGCCCCCAACGAAAAGTGACAGCCTTCTTCGTCAATCGAGTAAGAGGAACCGCTACCTGGGTGAAATCCTGAATGAATCTTTGATAGTAACCTGCCAACCCGAGGAAACTCTGAATCTCAAATGGAGACTTCAGAACCTCTCATCTCATCATAGCTTTGACCTTAGCTGGATCGACCAGAAAACCGCTCTGGTTGATAAGGTGTCCTAGAAAATGCACATCATGCAACCAGAATTCACACTTAGAGAGATTCACATACAACTCTCCCTCCTCAGAGTCTCCAGTACTTCCCTCAAATGCTCCTCATGTAGTTCTTGGGTCATGTAATAGACCAGGATATCATCAATAAACACAGTCACATACAGATCCAACATCGGTTTGCATACACAGTTAATGAGGCCCATGAACACGGCTGGAGCATTGGTGAGCGCAAAGGGCATCACCACGAACTCGTAATGACCATAACGAGTCCATAAGGCCTTCTTCTGCACATCATCCTCTCCGACCCTCATCCAATGATAAACCAAACGTAGATCGATCTTCGAAAACAAAGATGCAGTCTGAAGTTGGACAAACAACTCATCAATCCTCCGGAGTGGATAATAGTTCTTCACCATTAGCTTATTCAGCTCCAGGTAGTCAATATACATCCTATGTGACCCATCCTTCTTCTTCACAAATAGGATCAATGCTCCCCTAGGCGAACTACTATGCAGAATGAATCCATTGTCTAGCGGCACTTGTAGTTGTGCATACAACTCCTGCATCTCTGGAGGTGCTAATCGATAAAGTGATTTGGCTATCGGAGCCGCACCGAGAATTAGTTCAATCCGAAACTCCACTTGCTTCTACGGAGGCACTCCAGGAAAATCATTAGGGAACACATCCGAATATTCCCGAATGACTGGCACGTGATCCATAGTCGCCTTACCCTTCTCCCGGGTATCCATGACATAAGCGATGAATCTGGAACAACCCAGCTAAAGATACCGACTGACCCTAGTTGTTGAACATAGAATAGGCTCGCGCTAAGTACCCTCTCCCTAGACCGCTATATCTGCCTAATTTGGGGTCCGAACATGTACCATTTGACGCTCGCAATCAATTATGGCCCCATTAGGACTCAACCAATCCATCCCCACTCTAACCTTGTTCCCCCACAATGGAATATGAATGAAGTCAACTGGATACCACTCGCTAAATAACTTCATGAAACAACCCTGATGAACCCTAGATACTTGCACAGGACCATCATCATGAATCTCAACTTCTAATGGACAATCTAACTCCCTTGGAGCATCGACAAATCTCCTGTTGACCGCCAGTGATACAAAAGATTGAGTAGCCCCTAAATCAAACAATCCTAATGCAGAGATACCATTTACAAGGATAGATACTAAAACAAAACACACAAATATAAGCAGAGAATTCAACATAAATAAAGAGTTAAGGAGAAGATACATACCTGTCATCACATCCGGTGTTGCACGAGCCTCCTCGGTTGTTAGCTAAAAAGCCCTTCTCCTCACAACACGAGCATTTTCCTTGCCCTGGCGGTCATCAGTAATCCGCTGGTTCATTAGAGCAGGTGCTGCAACTGGTCCTCCTGATGCTAAGCTCGGGCAGTTAGCCTTCTTATGGCCCTTTTATTGAATTGGAAGCAAATCAGATTTGATTTCTGGGTGGTAATGATAGCAGCAATGCAATCCTTGCTAAAATGCCCTGTCTTGTCGCACTTGTAATAGCCCGAACCTCCTGCTCTACAGGCCCCATCATGTGCCCTGTCATATTTCACACAGCAGCTCCGGCCCTACCGGCCCTTCAACCTAAAATCAAAACCCTTGGGTTTATTCACCGAAACCCCAACCATTTGCCCATGCTACACGTCCTATTCCTTATGTGCTCCAAGTCAATCTCTTATTCCCGTGTCTTGGATATCATGTTGTCTAGATTTGGGCAGGCAGAAAAACTAACAAACTCCCTCATGTTAGATCTCAGCATGTGTGACAACCCGAAATTTCCATTCTGAACAAACCATATCAAGCCAAAAGAAGTAGAACAGTTACTGTAAAAATTCAGACTTCGAGTATAAGTTTGACAGTTTTACAGGATTTACACTCAAGGAGATATCAGGAGAGTGGATGCACTAAGGTTTTGTGCAACACTGTTATTCCAATACTCTAGGATAGTAGAGTTCATTCTGGGAATAAAAATATTTTCCGCCAAAAATCCCAGGACTATATATAGAAATCTGAACCAAATAATTCATTAGTTACATTTCCATTTAGAGAAAAGCCGAATTCTCTCTCACGGATCTTCGGGTTTTTATCCCAAATTGTGAGTACTTCGGTCTAGTTATATAATATAGCTTAGATTGTAGTTTATAACATCAAAATCATGCCAAAACCCCAAGATTCGGGAGTTTACCGCCCAAGAACACTTGGGGAGTAAACTCCATTTTAAGGGCCAAAAGTGTCCCAATGCCCCTCAAAGCCTTAGAACTCAACATAGGGACTACCATTGCATGTTTAGGACACCAAAACAATTATGATTCAAGGGTAAAAGCGAGTTCACGGTCAAGGAGGTTCTTGGGCCGTGAACTCCATGTTTAAGTGCCAAAATGCCTTAAAAACCCTCCTTAAGCCAAGATACTACTTTGGGCATGTACATAAATGAGTTTAGGAGTAGCTAACACACTTAGAACACCAAGAAAAGGTGTTCATGGCCCAAGATGTTCCAGGGCTGTGAACTCCATTAATTCCTTGTTAAATTAGAGGCTTGAAAGCACCATAAACCTTCCCCCAAAGGAGATTACAGCCGTAATCTCCATGGTATATGGTCCCAGGGCCGTAAACCCCTATAAAGGGGGCAAATGTCACCCAAACACTTGATTAAGCCTTGAAACAATTCACCAAACTAGTTGTATAAATGATAGGCTTCATTTAGAGACCTTGTTGAGAGTTTACGGCCAGGAGTTTACTCCCCTAGGCCGTAAACTCCAAAGCGTATGGTCATTTGACCATAAACTCCCATTAGAGGCATTGCACTCCTTTTTTGCAACCCATTTGCCTCCTAGCACTTGACCAAAAGTGTTTTCCTCGCATTAAAATGCTTATACTTGTAAAATTAGTGTTTTAATCACTAATTATTTATGTACATATGTCTTCATATGTAATTAGGATCATTGTGTGTGTGTGTCTAAAGTCTTCACTTGACACCAAGCACTTGTCCGATCCTTCCTTACGATAACAGTCCGTTCAATTCCAATCACTTACTGCAGGTGAGTTCATACCCCTTAAATAATGTTTTAAACTGCTTTTAAATGTTTTATGGGGGGGGGGGGTACAAGTAGAATCATGCTAGTTATTATATCAATCACATGTGATTAATAAGTAGAATTATGCTAGTTATTATATCAATCACATGTGATTAATATGCAGCATTCAAATGATTTACTACACATTAACTGTTTTACCAAACAGGTTCTTCAAATGATTTTCTTAAATGTTTTATATGTTTAAAAATTCTTATTAAACTATTCATTACACACTGTATGATCCTTTTCAAACCATTTTACTCCGATCCATTTTACTCCAAGCTATTACCAAATCGTTTTACTTCAAACTGTTTTCACTTCAAGTTGTTTTATCGATTGACATCACGTCGATCTTTTCTTAGAAAATATTTATGTTCAAAGGTATTACAAATCTTATTTTATGCTTTTATATTATAAATTGCATGCCTCTATATGTATAGTTATATAAGAAATGTTTAAAAGACTTAGGAAGGCTACCCACCCTATTTCCTTTTCGCGCTTGAGATGTGGTCTGGTGGGATATTGGCTACTCGTTCGAAGATCGTTTAAATATTAGTTATATAACATATGTACATATATAGTCATAAAAGGCCCTTCCAATTCATCCCATGCCCTTGGGTAGCAAGGGTATACATCCACCTCCATACGTACCAGTTAGATTACTAGTAAACTACCATTGGGGTGGTTTAGGAAGATACTAGAACTATTACTAGAACGTGATATCATACTATGAGTCAGTTCATTCTTGAGTCAATACTTACAACTATGAGAACATATACAACTATACTAGAGAAGAACATATACAACTTTACTAGAGAAGAACATATACAACTATATTAGAGAAGAACATATACAACTATACTAGAGAAGAACATATACAACTGTACTAGGAAGAGAACATATACAACGATACTAGAACAAGTAACATTACATTACATATACATGAATACGTTAAAAATTGTGATCCACTGTACCGGAGCATGCCTTAAATGTCATGGCCCGAGTTGTAGCCAGAATTCTCCTAGAGGGAGAGCGTGAGTTTGCGTATAGATCTATACTGGATTGACTATCCTACACCTTGCTGCTAGCTATAGCCGGACCTACAGGTCTGCGGGTGCCAAACGTCATTCCATTTTACGACCATTTGTATGTCGTTGTTATCAGTCAATAGTATGGTGCAATTTATCACATGATGCCTTAATATAAATCCGGTTTAAGGTAGTTAGTACAGTAGTAGTTCCTATAATACAACACTACAGTACTACATTTATTTTCCCTTTTCTTATATTTAGTGATCATTTCACTTAAACATTTAATGTAAAAACTATATTTTGATAATGATAGTTACACTTGGGAAAATTACACACTTTTACAAGAAACGAACATTTAGAACAGTTAAGTCTTGGTAGAAGACTACATTTAGAACAGTTAGGTCTTGGTAGAACACACACTTGTTTAGTAGTAGGAATGATAGGGATTTCTAGGGTTTTTCAAACGTTTACAGTAGTTTTACAAACATTTTCATACTTACACTTCATTTACAAACATTTTCATACTTACAGTTCATTTACAAACATTTTCATACTTACAGTTCATTTACAAACTATTTCTTACATACAAATTAAGACACTAAAATACTTATGATCTCACCAGCTTCAAAGCTGATACTCGCTTTCAAAATTACTTGTATCCTCAGGTCATCATAGACAGGTACCGATGCAACGATTAGGGAAGATGGAGCTTGTTCAAGACTCATCTTTCATTTTGATTTATGCTTTAGTGTTTATCAAAATTTGATAGAACACACTTGTATAATAATTAAATTATTAGTGCAATGGATGATGTTGTTGCTTGTTTACTACTTTACATTGTTGTGATACTGTACATGACGTCCTCTGCCCCAGAACGTTTCCGCCGTTCTTCGTTTTGGGGTGTGACAGCATGTCATGGTATCGGGTCTTCCTCATCTCCTCATTCGTTGCATACTAGGGTACCAGCAAAGCACTCTCTCAAAAGTTAGCAGTTATCTCTGCCATAGTCTCAGTCGTCTGTCTCATGTCCAGAAACTACCTAGCTAATTGTTTCCCTTCAACAGCTGGTGCAAACTCTGCTCAAAACAGGGTCACAAAATCTGTCCAGGTCCTAGCCTCAATGGCTGAAGCTCCCAAAGTATAAGGACCTCCTCCAACCAATCTTGGGCTCGCTCCTTCAGACATCTTGCAGCGAGCCTCACCTTCGACCCCCTCGGGGCAAAAGCACATTATTTGGGCACACTCAATGCCAGCTATACAATGCCTAGTTGCAATATGATCCTTAACCCAAAAGAAATTTGTTGATCCACATCCCTGAAAATTCTTGAATGAGAGAGTGTGGGATCGAGACTAGCTAGTGGCCAGATTAGCACTGAAGATTCGAAGGTGATCCTCCATCCGTTCGATAATACCCTCTTGATCGATCCGAACATCACTGGTGTCACATCAAGGATGCCTCTAGTAACCTCTGAGTGAATGAGCTCACATAGCCTCTCATGAATTTGTTCGGTGCCCGTACCTGAATAGATCCAGATCCTGAACTCCCTGTTCCATGACATGTAACCACCATACTGAAACATAACCATATAAATAATTAGTAAACACAAGAGAAGGTTCACACTCTTGAGCTTTGTAGATTCATCGTGGTCTTCTTAGTCTCAGTTATAAATCATGTGCTTCTAGTAGTACGAGCCTAATATTACCTTCCACACATATTTATACCCTCCTCCAAGACTATCCACACTCCTCCAAGTTACTCATTCCCATCTAGCACACTCCTTGTACTATAAGGCGTCCTACGCACCAATACATCTCCCAAGGACTACTTCCCTTACTCACCCGTTTCTGCTATCAGCTAAAGAAGGAACTTCTACTAATACCACCTAACAATCGCATGAATACAATTATATACTATCGGTACTAGATAATTCTTCGAATGAAAGGTCCCACACTACAATAGTTGGACTCAAACAAGAGCTCCACAATAGAGTTAAACCTATCCTTCTAAAATTATCCAATCTCAATAATATGTAATCTAATGCATTCACCCACTAGTTGGTTGGTACTAATAGAATTTCCTAAAGCAAAAGGCATGTAGTGTTCAAGCATCAAGTAATTCAAATAAGAAAATAACCTATACATACAATCTTATCAAATAACTAATGTGATACTAGCATGCAAATCTATAAGCTCATACAAAAAGCCACATAAAGGAATCTCTCCTAGCATTCTATTATGCAATCCTGAGAAGAACCTTAGCCCATAATCTAGCATGCAGTTCTCATATCGTAGCATAAAAGATATAACATGTATGGGTATTTTGGGAAGACTTACTTGAGCTCAACTGATTGCACGAATCACTGCCATTTTCTTTTATTAAAAATCCCTTAATTAAAAGGTTTCTTTCTATGGAAAATCTACCAAAACCTCGATTTGAGTTCAGGCACACCCGAGAGTATTGCCTGAATCACTCAAACTAAGGCTCTGATACCAACTTGTAACATCCCAAAATACACATAAATTTTTTGTTCTTAAATTCATTCAAAACATATGGTACTCATATCAAAATAGTCGAAAGTGTATCCTAGCACATTTTATCAGAGTTCAAATTCCCAAAATCACAAAATGTGGAAAATCATAGGTTGATGCAGTGAAATTAGGTCGGGCCTTTCCCCTTTGAGTTGGAAGTACCTGAAACATAAATGGAAAACCGTAAGCACAAAGCTTAGTGAGTTCTCCCAAAATACCCCATACCAAACAAACATATAGTCAATCATATCCGGGTACTTGCAATCCCCTTCAGTCTATTTCAATTGCTACCGGGTCTATTTCACCCCTACCTGTAACACCTCGACTCCCAAGTATAAGTTTTAAAGCATTACGTACATGTTTATGGACCTACTTGACGAGTTGGTTGCCCCAACTTGTCGTGTGGAGGAGGGTTAGCCCGTGTAGATTATTGGACCTACTCGACGAGTCAGAGTGCCCTAACTCAACGAGTAGGAGTTGTTAACAAAACCCCAATTTTTAGGGTTTTCACCCTATTTAAAGAACCTTAACTCCTCTCCCCAGCCTCACTTACCAGCCTATCGTCTAGAAGCAAACCCTAGCAAGCTAACTCTCCATTTTTTAGTGTGTGAGGCTAAAAGAGTGTGTTTTGTTGCATTTATTAAAGAGATTTGAAGACTTAGAAGCTTGGAACGAGAAAGAGCATGTAGATCCATCATCTACTTCATTTTGGCATTCATTTGAAGGTAAAAAGTCTTTACCTTGACTTTCTATTTCTTAGATCTTCTCTCATGCATGAATATGGTCATTCTTGGGGCAAAATGGGGTCATTCTCAGATTTGAGCTTGTCCAGAAGATATGGTCTCAGATATGGACTCCTCTAGGTCCCAAATTCATTAAGCTATTAACTTTATATAGTATTAACCCCTCATCATGCCCTATACCTCATTCTAGACTTGGTTTTGGTATTCTAAGCCTTTAAGACCTTGCATGCACGTAAAGTTTGCAACTTTACGTGGAATATGTGCCTTAGGAAGCTAGATCTAAAAGTTAGAGCTTTGGAGTGGCTTAAAAACATTTGAATGGGAAATGAAATGAAGGGACTCGACGAGTTGCATGGTCAACTCGATGAGTCCGAAGAAGATTGACTATTGTTGGTTCTGCATGGTCTCGGTGAGTTAGTGAGACGACTCGACAAGTAAGTTATGGTTTTCCCGACTTTTGGACACGCATGGACTTGACGAGTTGTCTGGAAACTCGATGAGTCAACTAGTTTTTTTGCGATTTCTCGGGTTCTAAATGGACTCGATGAGTCAGTGAGCTGCACTCGACGAGTTGGGTCAACATGGACTGTTGACATTGACCGTTGACTTTGACTTTGACCAAGGGTTGACTAGTTTGACTTTTGGGGGTATTTTAGTAAATTGGGAACTTATGGGAGTGGTTTCATGGTGAATATTGGTGGTGGAGTTCTTGGTTGAGATTCGAGAGTTTGACTTATCACTACAGTTCGACATTTGTGAGGTGAGTTTTCCTCACTATACTCAAGGGTATAAGGCACGAAGGTCGGCCTTTTTGGATTGTTATCTTGATATGTTATGCTAGTATGATCTGTTAGATTAGTATCCTGGTAGATAGGATGGTATTATGGTGTTATGATCTCTTAGATCAATATCCTGATAGATAGGATGATGTTATTCTAGTATGATATGTTAGATCGGTATCTTGGTAGATAGGATGTTATTATGTTGTTGTAATCTGATAGATCGGTTTGTCTGTCTATAGACTGTTATGTGATTATCTGATATATGTGCACATGTTTGATTGGTGGTTGAGGCTTATCTGCTTTGTGCAAGAGCTAACAGACCTGGGAATTCCAACGTGATGGTTGTGGGTCGTGAGTATTCCATCTTGAGGATGATTGGACTCGTAGTATGTGGGCATTCCAACCCAATGGTTGTGGGCCTGGGGTATTCCATCCCAAGGATGACGTGTTCCCGGAGGAGTTACCCAGAGTGCCTTTGGAGAGGCAGGTCGAGTGTAGGATTGACCTAGTGCCAGGTACGGCCCCTATCGCCAAGGCATCGTACCGGTTGGCACCAACAGAGATGCAGGAGCTGTCATCATAGCTGCAGGAACTGTTGAGCAAGTAATTCATTTGTTTGAGAAATTCTCCGTGGTGAGCGTCGATCCTCTTCGTCAGGAAGAAAGATGGTTCACACCAGATGTGAATTGACTACCGGGAGTTGGACAAGTTGACGGTGAAGAACCGTTATCCATTCCCGAGCATAAATGATCTTTTTGATCAGTTATAGGGAGCATCTTGGTTCTCCAAGATAGATCTGAGGTCCAGATACATCATCCAAAATGTATTTGTAAAACAATAAAAGAAAATCAGAGTATGTCAATAATCATCCAAGTACATCAAATCACAAAATACGGAACAATGTGGTGTGTGCGATGCGATTATCCCGAGCCCTTCCCCTTCGATCAAGAAGTACCTGAAACACAAACTGAAAATCGTAAGCACAAATCTTAGTGAGTTCCCCATAATACCTCATGCGATACATATTAAACATACAATGAGCAATGCCCAACAACCATCGGGCTCCGCTCGGAACATATCTGTCAATAATAAAAGATTGTACCTAAGTCATCACATTCATCACTAACATAAATTACATAAAACACACTCATTAGGGACTACCTAGTATCAGGCTTCGCCCGGTATACATATCACATACTACACATGCAGAATTCACACAGGCAACTAGCATCCTAATCATAAAAAATAGTGGGTCGACATTGGTGCCTTCGACCTGCTAAACGCTGAGAAGAGACTCACCTCAACTGCTGAGAATCAGATAACTACTCGTACTACTGATTTCAGAATGTACCCGTACTAAATGAGCAATAAAACCCCAATTAATAATTAGGCCAAAAACCATAACTTATGAATCTCATTCATTTGTCCATCTCCCATGGTAAAAGACCAGTTTATCCTTTCATCACTTAGCCCAATAACCGAGGCCCAACCCAATGACTCTAAAAGCCCAATATGGACCAAATTGCTAAATGATGCCCATATCCCATTATGGGCCTAGATCCAAGAAGACCCAAAGCCTAATAAAGCCCCAAAGTCAAAAAGACTATTGGCCCAACAAGGCCTAAAATCCTAATAGTCAAAATATGGCCCAAATCACAAAAGTCAAGGCTAATTAGTACGTCCGACGTACTCAGACTTACGCCCAGTGTATGCCACCTTTAGCCAGTACGCGCGATGTACGAGCTGGGTATGCCCAACGTACTCTGTAGCAAGACCAATTTTCCATTAGGCACTTACTCAATTAAGCTACTATGTCCAATTCTCATATCTAAACTTAAATGATGTCTTAACACGTAAAGTTGGCATCTTTACTCCTTTACATGACTTAATGGGACCCTAATACTTAATAAAATCCATAACAAGAACCCCAACTCATGAATGGTCTACTATCACTCATCAAGATTGCATTTTTATGAATAAGGGACCTCAAAAATGCCAAGATCTACCATTCTTATCATCTAGACTAGTTCATACTCTCAAGCATGGCTTAAAGGAACATAAAAAGCATAAAAACAAGCTCTAACTAGATCTAACCAATTTATTCATCAAGTTAAGAGCTTTATACCTCAAATAGCTTGCAAAGTTGATGAAATTTTTGGAACTTCAAGCTCCAAGTCCACCAAAGCATCACCGCCAAGCTTCACCTCTTTCAATGGATCCAAAAACACTATAAGATCACAAAAATGGCTCATAAACACTAAAATGAAGGCTAGGTTTTCTTTCTTAGGGTTTTGTTGAGAGAAAAACTTGAGACACACTTGAACAAACATTAGAACAAGTATAGTTGTGGAATTAGTTAATCTTAAAGGATCTAAAAGCTCAACAATAATAAGTTAATGAGTTAGATAGTTAGATAGTTAGTTGCGGAAATGTAAGGAAGCATAAATGACAGCAGGTGATATGTCAAGTAAACACATAAGTTGATTCATAACATGGAATGCATTCAAACCAAGTTAGTGAGTGAGATCAAGCTTAGTGATAAAGTCACGAATGACTTGCTCCGCAGAGAAGTAATTATCAGTTATTTTCGAGAGGATTTAGAGAGTAAGAAAGATATTAGATGCGTAAGAGAAATACTTGAAGACAATTTAGATTGATAGATGTGAAAGACTTATATTATATTGTGAAAGAATGTGCTCTATATATAGAGACTCAAGTGTTACATTTGATCCACTCTCTATGAGTAGCCATGCAAGGCATACTGGACAATAGAGAGTATTACAAAAAGATAGATAAAAATTAAACTAAGTAAAGTAAGAAGATTGTGGTTGGATAGATGGCTTCGGATGACGCTGCTGATGAGAGCTTGACTGCGGATGCTTGTGGGTTGCGGTAGGCTAAGTTAAGAGGGTCACTTCATGTTTCAACAGGTTTTGGGAGATGGAGGCTGTCATAAGAAACTCCCAAGGACATTTAAGGTGTTTAAATAGGGCAGAAACCCTAAAAATTAGGGTTTTCCCCAGATGAGCATACACCCACCGTTCTACCATATACCCGTAACGTACATGGGTGCCTCCTCGTCCAAGCCATCGAGCCAGTATGACCAATATACTCATACAATACGCCCATCATACTCAGCTAGGGACCAAAATGTAATAAATTTTACAATGAAGGGCTAAAAGGAAATTACCTAAAATTGAAAATGTTACAATTCTCACTTACTTTAATCAAATTTGTCCTGGATGTCCGATGTCGCAAATGACTCTGGGTAATGCTCCTACATCTCGTCCTTAAGTTCCTATGTCCATTTAGACCCTTTTCGGTGCTGCCACTGCACCTTCACTAACTCCACTACCTTGTTCCTCAAGTTTTTCGTCTTCTTGTCGAGGATGGAAATCGGTCTCTCAATATAATTCAGGCGATCATCCACCTGAATATCATTTAATGGAACCACCGCAGAATCATCAACCAAAAATTTCCTCAGCTGAGAGACGTGAAACATGCTATGGAACTGACTAAGCTCCTCGAGAAGATTCGATCGATAAGCAACCTGGCCCACCCGGGCCAAAACCCTGAAAGGACTGATTTATATGGGGCCCAACTTGCCCCTCTTTCTAAATCCGCTGACACCTTTCTAAGGTGACACCTTTAGGATAACCATATCCCGAACCTGGAACTCTAGATTTGATAAGTGGTTGTCAGCATAGCTCTTCTGCCGACTTTGTGCCATTTGAAGCCTACCCCAAACCTTTCAAATCAACTCAGTAGACTTGAGTACCACTTCAGTACTCCCCATGACTCGTTGACCGACCTTAACCCAGTATATCAGGGTCCTACAATTCCTCCCATAGATCATCTCAAATGGATGTCGATCAATGCTAGTGTGATAACTGTTATTATATGAAAAATCTGCCAAAGGGAGATAAGTAACCCAACTCCCACCGAAATCCGATACACATGCTCGAAGCATATCATTCGGGGTCTGGATAGTCCACTCACTATGGCCATCAGTTTGCAGGTGGAAAGTCATGCTGAAATGTAGTCGAGTACCCAAATTCTTATGAAACCTCTTCCAAAACCTAGATGTAAACTAAACATCCCTGTCTGAAACCACTAAAACCAGCCCCCCATGTAATGCCACAACCTTCCTGATATAGATGTCGGCCAACTTCTCTGCAGAGATACTCTCTTGGATCAGAATGAAATATTTGCTCTTATTCAATCGATCCACGATGACCCACATTGAGTCCCTCCGCACGCTGCCCAAGGAAACTTCATGATAAAATCCATAGTAATCCCTTCCCATTTCCAAACAGGAAGTCTAAAGGTTGTATCTTGTCATGAGGTCATTGATGTTCGTCCTTGACTTTCCTGCAACTCAAGCACCTCTCCACATACCATACCACATACCTCTTCATACATGGCCACCAATAATTAGGATGGAGATCTTTGTACGTCTTTGTCGCTCCAGGATGAATAGAGAATCTCGACTTATGTGCCTCTTCCATCAAAACCTGTCGTGCACCACCCCATTATGGAACCCACACTCTCCGATGAAGGGTTAATAACCCCCGACTATCATAATCGAAGGAATCCACCTAACCCACAATGCACTCACTTTTTCAGCGTTCTTCCATCAAAGCCTCAATCTAACCCTCTCAGATCTGCTCCATGAGTGGAGGAATCATTGTCATCCTCAAACACATATCTCTGATCGAATCTGCGATTGCCTTGCGGCTGAGAGCATCGGCCACCACATTGGCCTTCCCCGGATGGTAAAGGATCTCATAATCATAATCCTTCACCATATCACACCACCTATGTTGCCTCATGTTCAGATTCGGCTGATCCATCGAATACATCCAACTCTTGTGATCTGTGTAGAGGTAATACCACCAAATCTTGAGGGCGAACACCACAACCCCTAGCTCCAAATCATGCATAAGATAGTTCGCCTCATGAGGCTTCAGCTGCCTCGAAGCATAAGTGATAACGCAACCCCTCTACATTAGAACTGCACCCAAACCTGTGATCGACACATCACAATAAACCACAAAATCCTTAACACCCTCTGTCAAGGTCATAGTGGGCACCTCACACAATTTTTGCTTCGAGCTCTCAAAAGCTGCCTATTGCTCAGGCCCCCAAGGAAACGTGATGTTCTTCTTCGTCAACCGAGTCCAACGAACCGTTATCTTGGAGAAATCTTGAATAAAACTATGATAGTAACCTACCAAACCAAGGAAACTCCAAATCTCAGATAGTGACTTTGGAACCTCCCATCTCAGCACCACCTCGACTTTGGCCAAATCGACTAGAATACAGTTCTAGTTAACAAGGTGCCCCAGAAACTGCATTTTGCATAACAATAACTCACACTTAGAGAACTTCGCATACAATTTATCCCTCCTCGAGGTCTCTAATACCTCCCTTAGATGCTCCTCATGTAGCTCCTAGGTCTTAGAATATACTAGGATGCCATTGATAAACACAATCACAGACCATACTAACATAGGTCAACATACACAATTCATGAGGTCCATGAATGTGGCTGGAGCACTGTTGAACCTGAAGGGAATCACCATGAACTAGTAATGACCATAACGAGTCCAGAGGGCAGCCTTCTACGTATCCTCATCTCTAACCCTTATCTGATGATAACCCAAGTGCAGATCAATTTTAGAAAACCAAGATGCACCTTGAAGTTAGTCAAATAAAATTATTCAATCCTCAGGAGTGGATAACGATTCTTCACCATTAGCTTACTTCGCTCTCGGTAGTCGATACACATCCAATGTAACTCATACTTCTTCACAAATAGGATTGATGCTCTGCATGGAAAACTACTCGGCCAATTGAACTCTTTGTCTAATAGCTCCTGTAACTGTATAGACAATTTATGCATCTCTAAAGGTGCGAACCGATATGGTACTTTAGCTATCGGAGCCGAACCGGTAACCAAGTCAATCTGAAACTCCACTTGCCTCTCTGGAGGCACTCCAAGCAAGTCATCAGGGAACATATCCGGATATTCCCGAACAACTGGCACATCATCCATAGTTACCTTACCCCTTTCTCGGGTATCTATAACGTAGGTGACAAATCCAGAATAACCCCGCTGAGGATAACGTCTGGCCTTGATTGTTGCACATAAAATCGGCCCGTGTTGAATGCACTCTCCCTGAACTACCAAATCTCCCCCACTTGGGGTTCGTATACGCACCAACTGTTGCTCGCTATACTTCATTGCCCCATTAGTGCTCAATCAATCCATCCCAATAATAACCTTGCTCTCACGCATGGGAATAGGAACCCAATCAATTAAATATGCTAGCTGAACAACTCCAGAACACAACCCCGATGAACTTTAGATACTCGCATAGAACGATCATCAACAATCTCCACCTCTAATGGATAATCCAGCTCCCCCGAAGCATCGACAAACCTCTTGCTGAGCGCAAGAGATACAAAATATCGGGTATCCCCTGAATCAAACAATACCAAGGTAGAGATACCGTTCACATGGAACAATCCTGTCAGCACATCAGGTGTTGCACAATCCTCTTTGGTTGTCAGCTAAAAAGTCATGCTCCTCACAACAAGCGCACCTGCCTTGCTTTGGCGGCCATCAGTAATCCGTAATTTCGCTAGAGCAGGTGCTACCACCGGTCCCACTGCTACTAAAATAGGGAAATTGGCCTTCTTATGGCCCCTCTGATTGCAATGAAAGCAAATCATATCAGATACATGGGTGGGTGTGGTTGCAGTGCAATCGCTGCTAACATTACTTGTCATGTCGTACTTGAAGCAGCCAGAACCACCCACCATGCACGCCCCATCATGCACCTTTCCGCACTTGCTACAGTGGCCCTTACCATGTTGGTCTCTCGATCTCGAGTCAAAAACCTTAGGCCTCTTTTCCGAACCCTGTAAACCCTGACCCTGATCCGAATTCCTCTTCCTCTCCATATCCAAGGCAATCTCTCTCTCTCTCTCTCTCTCTCTCTCTCTCTCTCTTTCTCTCTGTAGCCCTTGCTATCATATCATTAGTGTACTGGAGCTGGATTGGTTCACAAACTGCTTGATATCGCTCCTTAGTATCTCATGGTACCTCGCCTTCTTCATCTCCCTGTCTGGCATATATTGAGGAACCAATAATACCCTATCACGAAACATAGCAGTGATCTTCACTACCATCTTAGTAGACTGATGATGGTCCTGGAACTCCATCGCCAACTGTTGGACCTCAATCACATGTGTAAACTCAGCCAAAAACCTCATCACAAAATCCTCCTAAGTGATGTAATCAATTGTCTATCCTCCTAATGAATGTCTAAACTCGTCCCACTAGTATCGATCTCCATCTTTCAAAAGACAGGATGCAAGTCTAACATTCGCCTCATTAGGACAAAGGCTAGATCAGAAGGCGTTCCCGACATCTACTAACCAACAAATGCTCACAATCTTGTCCTTCTTCCAGAAGAAATCTGGGGTTCCACATGCCCATAACTCACGGAAAGTGATAGTGCAAGCTCCCATCATCACCACCATCTCATATCAAAAAGCGCCTAAGCGCTCATTAAAAATCTCTAGCATACCCTCCTTAACCGTGCCGAAGATCACAGGATTCTGCTTAAGAATATTGTAGGTAATCGCAGATGAAATGAACTATCACATCTGATCATCCAAATTTCCGGCTCCATAGCCCGAGCCCGAACCCTCACCCGCACCAGAACCACTACCAGATCCTCCTCGCGGATTTGCATACTCTACAAGCTTTCCGGTATCATCGTCGATTTCCTTCACTTCATTACGGATCCGCTACTTTCAGTAGTATGGCCCATACTACCTTCCACATCTATTAATAGTTTCCTCAAGGATCGCCCCAAATCCTCCTAGTTACTCCCTTATCTATACGTACAACCCTCAACAAGACAATGCTCCCAACATCAAATCTTTCCTAGGTTTTCCTAGGGCTACCGCCACACTACTCTCTGCCATCAACTGCAGAAGGAACTCCCCTAACACCCTCTAACTAGCTCACGAATACGGTTACATATCACCGAAACCAGATAATCTATCGAATGAAAGTCTCACACTACAACGGTTGGACATAGACAATAGTTGTGCATGAGAGTTAGAACCTTTAATTTTAAAATTATCTAGTCTCAATAATATGTAACTTAGCATATTAGCTTGCTAGTTAGCTAAAGTTAATGAGAACTCATAAAATCAAAAATCAAGCAGCATTCGAACGTCAAGTAATCGGAATTAAGCATAACCTAAGCAGACCATCCTATCACTCATTGATTAGCATGCAAGTCTACAAGCTCATACAATAGACATACAAAGGCATCTCTCCTAGATCCTTAGCTTTATTCTAGGATGTGATTCACATATTCACAATTCAAATTATAATCATAAAACATGTATGAGTATTTTAGGAAAACTTACTTAAGCTCGGTCGATTACATGCACCACACCCCTTTATTTTACTAGAAAATCCTTTAATAAAACTTTTTAGTTTATAAAAATCAACAAAACCCTCAGTTTGAGTTTAGATATATCCAAGACTAGTATACCCCAATCTCTCAAACCAAGGCTCTGATACCAACTTCTAACATCCCAAAATTTAAGTCCAAAAATTTTATTTTAGAAATAGTAAAACTATCATCCAAAACGTGTTTTTAAAACCATAAAAGAAAATCAATGTATGTCAATAATCATCCAAGTACATCAAATCACAAAAATGCAGAACAATGTGGTGTGTGCGATGTGATCATCCCGAGCCCATCCCCTACGACCCGAAAGTACCATAAACATAAACTGAAAACCGTAAGCATGAATCTTAGTGAGTTCCCCATAACACCTTAAGCCATACATATTAAACATACAATGGTCCATGCACAACAACCATCAAGCCCCACTCGGAACAAATCTATCAATAATATGAGATGGGCCCTAACTCATCACATTCATCAGGCCCAACCCGGTATACATATAGACACAAAAAATACATGCAAGAATCACTAAGATAAATAACATGCAATACATTTATCAGGGCCCACTTGGCATTGGGTCCTACCTTGTATACATATCACATAGTACACATGTAGGGGTCACACATACAACTAGCATCCTAATCATAATAAATCAAGGGCCAACATTAGTGCTTTTGACCTGCTAAACTTTAAGAAGAGACTCACCTCAAGTGCTGAAAATCAAATAATTGTTTGGATTGTTGATCCACTGTAGAAACAATAAAACTTTGATCGACAGATTCTATAAGAGATGCGAATTAAAGAACAAGAACAATGAAGATCAAAGTAGTACCGAATGCTTTAATTATCAAAGCTCTAGAAGAGTTCAATGTGAACTTCTCTATGAGAGCTAGGTAGGGAGATACAATCGTTAACCCTAATTATCACATGCATGTACATTCAATTGTCTAACCATAGAAAGCAATAACCACGGATGGACTCGCCCAAGTCGGTATAAATTAGACTATTCTAGCATATACAATTGACACAACACATTAATAAGCCCAAAAATCTCCCCCTTTGTTTCAAATTGCGAAGGAGATTCTTCATTGTTATTTCATCTGAACCTTAAATAATTTTGGCATTAAACTCATAAGGGTGTTTCGGACAACTATGTACCACTTGATCATATCCGAGAAGCACTTCTGATTAGCAACATTATTCGCTTTACAAGCTTTGGTTAAATCCATGATGTAGTTCAGAGCTGAAGTTGAATGTAAGTTTTTGTCTAGCAAGACGAACATACACCTCTGAACTTTTTGATCAACCTTCCTTTGGTACACCACACTCAAATTGTCTTTTTGGTTTTTTCCTAGCTTCATCTTGTTGAGATCCTTTGATTCCTCCTTAGGTTTCAGAATTGGCTTCTTTTTTCAAAACATATGCTATTTCTACATCCATCTTTGCGATCTCGTGAATGTAACAAACAAGCATCCTCTTCAGATGAGCTAAGATTAGCTCATACTTCTGTTCATCTTTTAACAAAATCTGAAACAAAGAAATCCAATCGGATGGATTCATGCACGGCAAATCAGCAAGTGAGAACTCAAATTCCATACGTCTTGCCCCTCTAAATCCTTTGAATTTGACGTTTATGAAGTTTTTAGCCTGAACAGGAGCATAGAACTTCACAACAATAATCTTCTGTCAACTCCATATTTTGTATTGAGGCTTTACATACTTGAGATAGAAAGAGAAGAGCATATGATTTGCATCATAGTTATATAGTGGAGCTTTCTCAATCCTCTCAGAGCATCAGAATAGAAAAGCCCTAGGAGTGATCGGAAAGTCGAGTTGAGAGTCAGTAGTATTATCCAACTCGAAATGATACCGAAGGCTCCAACCAGTGAGTGATCGGATCATCAACGGCTTCCTTCTGAATTCTTTCCATTGACCACGGAGGAAAGAGCAACTTCTGAGTTTCTAGAGTGACTTTTTCAACTTTGGCTTCCATTTCTTGATCTTCCAACTCTTTGCGAACTCTCAAGAGATCATCAAATTACTTATCATGCTTCTTTCTTATGAGCTTTTCACCTTCACATAACTCTTCCTCTTCTTCTTCATCATCAAACACCTTCTTTTTTACCTTTAGATCCAGAAGCTTCAGTATCCTTCTGATCCCTAGGATTCGATTTTGGTTTTTGCCGAGTTTCATCAGTAGGTTCACCAGTATTTTGTTTGAGTTTTTATTTATGTCCTCCTGTTTCAGAAGAGCATCACATTCCGAAACACCTTCAATTATGTTAAGCATAGCCAAAACTGGTTTCAGATTGTCAGCAAGATGTTGACGTACCGAGACGGTGAGTAGTGAATCACGGGTCTCTATAATACTATGCAGATATTTATTAACGTCTGAAACACAGCTCTTAAGAACATTTATTTCCGATTCCAAGCTATCTAGATGCTTTTTCTCGTATTTCAACTTGACCGAAAGGAGTTTAGCTTTCTCAGTCTTTTGAGCCAGTTCATCCACGAGGTTGTTTTCTGCAGCAAGGTCTTTATGAAGTTGTTCTATCTTCGAGACAATAGAAGTGTTGAGCTCGGTATTATCAACCTTGATTTCGGAGCGAACACAAGAAAGCACATCTTTCTCAGTTTGCAGAGTGGAGCCAAGACTCGCAGTGACTTTATTAACATTCTCAAGGTTTTTATCAGAAGAGAATCAGAACTCAGCTATGAGTTTCATCACTTCATCATATATTTTTCGACTATTTCGGCCGTTTCTGAGATGGTTTTCTCTGATTCTTGGAGAATCTTTATAGATTCAGCAAGGACTTTTGCATTCTCCTTTGTGAGCATCTCAACCGTTATTTTATGGGACTTTAGCATAAACTCATAGTTGGATGAGCTTACGGATGACTCCAAAATAGAATCCAACTTAGCGCTGAGTTGTTTAAACTGCCCTTAGATCATCAGGGCTTTGTCATCATCTCTGGTTTGATAAATGGTAAACGGGTTGAAAGTAAAATCTTAAAAAGCACCCTGATCATCACCAAAAACAATGTCTGGATCATCATTGCGAAAAGGTGAAGCCGTAGATGTGCCTGGACCCAAAGTGACACCAAAATTAACACCTGTCCCCATAGCAGATATGTTGACAGTGAGTTCATGTGTACTTACTTTGGTTGTTGTTGTAGTGGTAGAATCTGTAAAGAATGGGGTGGAGAGTGGAACAGAAATCTAGAGAAGAGAAACACCCACATAAATCTTTGGTGGTAGTAGGGAAATAGTTATCGGTATTGTAGTAGTGATTGGAGTGGAAGTGGTTATCAGAGAGGATGGTGGACTGTTCATCTGAAAAAAGTTAGAGGACGGGTAGAAGAAGTAGGTGGAGTGAGTACCTTCAGAATTGGTGTGGTTGTAGGTGATTCTGAAGTAGTGGTTGTGTCATCAACATCATTCTGATCTGGATCACCCTCACAAATATCAGATTGTGTTCGGGATTCTGAAGCGTCCTAAACAACTACAGATGGTGGCCTTTGTTTCCGAGCGGACTTCTTAACCTTCTTCTTTGGAGTTTTGATAGCCTCAGAAGGACTATCTTTTCCCTTTCGCTTTGCACTCCTCTTCGGTTTGTTTGCCTCCTTAATTGAATTTTGTAAGTCTTTTGTCATAGGGCGAGTACTAGAAAAAAGTTGCTTGCGATACTCATTCACTATCACATTGTCAGAAGGAACTTTCTCCAACATCGCTTCCAGAATGGAACCAACGAAGCTGAATTTGCTTGCATCATAGATAATGAAATTCGATGTTTGCAAAAATGGAATAACAACTATAACAACATCATCCACCAATTGGACCTTGAAGTGGGTTAGGGCTCGTTTAACAATAACATATCAGAAACAAGCACAAGAGATCTCTAAATTGCAAGAAGTGGAGACTGTGCTCTTAATAATTCATGCCCAAAGAATAAAACCATAATCCAAGTTAACATTGGTGTAAAGGCTATAGATTAAAGTACCAAGGGAAGGTTGGACTGGCAGATAACAAGAGCCTTGATATTACAGGTTTTGGGAATGTGGTCCTCAAGACTACTTTGGGTACGAAGTGGACTTTGAAGAATGCTAAGTTCATTCCAGACTTGAAAAGAATTTTGATATCAGTGAGGTAACTTGATGATGAAGGTCACCATGTCACTTTTGGTGATCATCAGTGGAAGGTGACAAAGGGAAACTTGGTGGTTGCTAGAGGTCAGAAATAGGATACACTTTACATGGTGGAAGTTTCTGATGATGAGGCACTTGTTGTTGAAGAAGTTGGGGCATCCACTCTATGGTACCAAAGACTTAGACATATGAGTGAAAAAAGGAATGAAGATGCTTGCCTCCAAAGGAAGAATTCTAGATCTGAAGAATGTAAAAGTAGATTTCTATGAGCCATGTGTTCTTGGCAAACATAAGAAAGTTACTTTCGCAAAGAGAGGACATCCACCCAAGAGAAGGAAGTTGGAGCTTGCTCATTTAGATGTCTATGGTCCCAATTCAGTTGCTTCAATGGGAGGATCCTGATATTATGTCACTTTCATCAATAATTGCACTAGGAAGGTTTGGGTCTATTTATTGAAGCAAAAGTCTGAAGTTTTTAGTGCTTTCAAGAAATAGAATAAGATGGTCGAAAATTAAGCTTACTTGAAAATCAAGTGTTTCCGATTCGATAATGGGGGCGGATACAGTAGCAAAGAATTCATTAATTTATGTGTTGAACATGGAATCAGAATGCTGAAGACCATTCCAGAAACACCTCATCAGAATGGAGTAACTAAGAGGTTAAATAAAACATTAAATGAAAGGGCGAAGACCATGAGACTACATGTAGGTTTGCCCAAGATGTTTTGGGCAGATGCGGTCAACACAGCTGAATAACTAATCAATATAGGACCCTCAGTTACCATAGGGTTCAAGATTCCAGAATTGGGACTTCTATTGAATATCAGACGTTTGTTACATTGAGTTGAAGTAGTTGTTGTTGCGAACTCCGTTATTGAAGATATTGTTGATTTTATCAAGTTTTTGTTGTTCGATTAAACAACTATTGAAGGAGTTTTAGGGTTTTTTCTTCGATTCGATGGTTTTCGGCAATGAATAAGTATATAATAAAAACACTACTTTTATGTTATTATTCTATAAGGAAGTTTGTATATATAGTTTTATGTTATTATTCAGCAATGAATAAATGAATTCTCACAGGTTAAAACTAAAATTAGAATTTACCACAAATATATACATACATAAATTTATAATAAAATAATAACATTCTTATGAATATATGAATAATCAAAAGATAATATTAATATTAGAATTACTTAAACAATCATCATATATAACATTCATTGCAGAATAATTTCATAACCATAATGTTTTCACATTTTCAGACTATTTACCCTTTTATTTGAATATATATATATATATATATATATATATATATATATATATATATATATATATATATATATATATCATATATCATCATATCATCATATCATATCATATCATATAATATATACTTATAAAGCTAGCATTTTTTCTTGAATCTCATTCATTTTAAACCCTATTTTTTAACTTCCTCAAACCACATTCATTTGAAACCACATTTTTTAACTAATGCAACTCAAAAGTTTTCTTAATCATGATTTAACACTCAAAAGTTTTATAACTTATATTAAGTTTAATAAACATTTAGTGAAAAGTTTATTATAAAAATGCCAATCTTTTTGGGAAGACATTCATACAAGTCACATACAAATTTTAGAAAGAAAACAAACTTAAAGGCTTTTGTGATGCGTTGAGGTCTTATGACCACTTTTGGAGATATGCTATTATATTAGAGTTTTTCATTTATAAGCTTGTTATACTAATTCGTTTTTATATTTTCTTCGTTTTTGGATTATTTTAATACTGTCATTTATATTGTGGTTTAATATTTAATTAAATATTTAAAATATGTTTTTTTTAATTGTACCATTTCAAAAAGATAATTAATTAAATCTCATACATATGTTATACTTTCCATCTCTCTCTCTCTCTCTCTCTCTCTCTCTCTATATATATATATATATATATATATATATATATATATATATATATATATATAATAGAGGTCAAAACACTTCAACCAAAATTCATTTAAAATCTAATATTTCAAATGTTTTTTATTAATGATTGTAAAAATTTCAACATGTGTTACTTAATTGATTAACTAATAAAAATATTAATGTTTTGAAACTCCTAACTCTTAAACTTATATGATTTAATTTAATAGTTAACTAATATATTTTCCGTACATAAAGATAACATTTTTATGTTTGGTTACTCATATTTGTTTATGTAATTACAAAACAATGTGTACATAGAATGACTACTTCAATTTTATATAGGAATCGATACCAATAGAGAGTTATGTTGTCTTTAACCGGTGGTAAGAGATCCTCATAACTTTTTAATTATTTATATTAATGCTTAGTAATATCTATTTTATATTCCAATTCACTTGAATTTTTTAGGTACAAATTAAGGAAGAGGATTCTCTGCGTACCAACATAAAGTCAAACGTACCCCTTGCAAAATATGTAATTAAAATTAAATATCATATTTACTAATCGACTTATTTTAGAATTGTTGATGACATTTATGTATAATGATATATTTTGTATGACTTCATTCTTAATTTCAATGTTTAATATTTGAAAGTTTATATATGAAACATTTGATGTTTTTGGTGTAATATAAATAGTGTAATACAAAGTTTATTAGTTAAATATTGTTTATTAATAGCTCATTCAAAACAACTTATTTCTTATTTTCTCCGAAAAAATATTATCGGACATAAGAAAAGTCGATTATATTAATGTTATACAAAAACTTCTAATATATATTAGATATTATAAAAGTAAAAGTAAAGTTTATAAGGTATGGACTATATTAGATAGTATCAAAATATAAGTTGATGAATTTTTATGTTATTTAATAATTCGGTTAATGCCAAAAACATGACTAAAAACGTAAATTTCAATATATTTCTATTTTTTTTCCATAATTATTTTAATCACTTAAATGCATTCTTACGTAATGTGTGAGGTTACGCCAAGTATACTTATAAAGGAAGCATTTTTTCTTTGACCACATTCATTTGAAACTTCCATGACTTTTAAATTTCTTTCTAATAATAATTATAGGTTGGTTAATAAGGCTAAATAAATATCAAACCTAAAGTGTAATCATCTATAAATTAAATTTCAATATTAAAACAATATATTTACTTCTACTTATAAAGTTATGTTTTTTTAACTTTTAATATTTATACTTAATTTATTAGTTTTAATACAGTATTGCATGTAAAACCATTGTCATTTTAACGATACAATTTTGAAACAATTTGTATAAAATACTTAAATTATTAATTTAAATATAACATTACAAGGTCAACTAATATTAATTTTAATTAACTTAAACAACCCAAAAAATATTTTGTAAATAGTTAAAAGTGATAAATTGTAGTGTCTTTCTAATAATGATTATAAGTTGGTTAATAAAGTTAAATAAATACAAACCTAAAGTGTAATCATAAATAAACTAAATTACAATTTTAAAATAATATCCTTACTTTTACTTATAAAGTTATGTCTTTAACTTTTAACATATTATACATAATTTATTATGTAAATGTTGTTGTATACAAACCATTATCAATTTAAAGCTACAATTTTTGAGCAATTTGGAGAAAATACTTAAATTATTAATTTAAAGATAACATTACAGTATCAACTAAAAAATAAATTTCAATTCTACTTAAAAAAGCAAAGAAATTTTGTAAATAGTTAAAAGTGATAAATGCAAAAACTAAATTGTAATTTCAATTTAACTAAAATGTTTCCTAAAGATATTTTTATAATTGTTAAAAGTTTTCAAATATGTAAATAACTTACAATAACAATAGTTACAAATAACTCTACATAAATAATTATATTGTTATCTTTAAATTAAAAGAAACAGTGTTTGATATTTTAAAAAATTATAATGATAGAAATTAAATCATTAACCAAATAAATTTTAAAAAATTAATTAACAATAACAATAAATATAAATAACATTAAACCATATATTATATTTTATTTTATTCATGTGTAACTCGCGGGTAGAAATCATTCAAACGACTGACTAAACTACAATATTAAAATCTCATATTATATTTCTATTTATAAAATTACAATTTTAACTTTTTAATATATTATAGTTAACTTATTAGTTGAAATATTTTGTCATATGTGAGCAAGTATCATTTTAAAGTCACAATATTTATATAATTTATGTGTTGATGCAAATTCGTTAAATTATTAATTTTAGAATAAATTATACGAATGGTCCCTATGGTTTATGTAATTTGCGCGTTTGGTCCCTAACTTAGTTTTGTAACTCGGAACGACGGTACTGTTTGTTTTTCTTATGCGCTTGGTCCCTGTCTAAACTAAAAAGACATGATTTTTAATTTATTTAAATTAACAAACCCCAACTCCACCCCCTCACCTTACTTTACCTACCCCATCATTTTTTTCTATTTAAATAATAGCCTTTTTAGGTAAGAGAGGGACCAAACGCGTAACAAAAACAATCAGTAGAGATCAAGCACGTAACAAAAACAAACAATAGGGACATTCGAAGTTAAGAAAGTAAGTTAGAGACCAAGCATGCAAATTACCACAAACCATAGGGACTATTCGTGTAAATTACTCTTAATTTTAATATAATATTAAATATTTAACTTAAATCAAAATTTCAGTTACACTTAAAAAAAACATAGAGACTGTTTTATAAATAATTAAAGATTATAAATTATAGTGTTAAACCTAAATTGTAGTCCTAAATCATGACAATATTTTTTATAATCATTAACAATTTTCAAATAAATAGCTGTAAAATAACTTACAATAAGATTAATTAAAACTAATATTATAAAAAAAATTATAATATTTTCTTTAAAAAGAAAAACAATGTTTTTTGTTTTAAACAACTACAATCTTACAAACTAACAATATTCATCAAATAAATTTAAAAACATTAACTTTTTTAAACCAAATTAAAATAATTAAGAGTTTTGAAATACGTTATTTTAAATAATTGACAACAACAATTGTTAAAACTAAAATTATATTGTTTTCTTTAAAAACAAAAACAATGATTGATGTTTTAAGTAATTACAATGAAAGAAATGAAAATCATAAGCAAATAACCTTTTAAAAATTAATTAATCATAACAACAACTATAAATATTATTAAATCATATATTATATTTAATTTTATTCGTAAGTAACCTGTAGGTAGACTTCATTAAGATACTTAGGATTATACAATTTTAAAAGATATCTACATTATCATATAATTCGAAACAAACAATGTTTATACAAACTTATTATAAGATTTATTATATAAAAACTAATAACAATGTCGTTATTATATTTAAAAAACATATATTTGTAAAAATTTCGAATATATTGATGTATTATGTGCAACCCGTGAGTATTCGCCTAGTATACATACATACATATATATATATATATATATATATATATATATATATATATATATATATATAGCATTTTTTTCTATCACCACATTAATTTGAAACTCTCATGACTTTTCAATGTCTTTCTAACAATGATTATAAGTTGGTTAATAAGGTTAAATAAATATCTAACCTAAAGTGTAATCATATATAAACTAAATTTCAATATTAAAATAATATCTTTACTTTTACTTATAAATTTATGTCTTTAACTTTTAACATATTATATTTAATTTATTAGTTTTAAAATATTGTTGTATGTAAACTATTATCATTTTAAAGCTATAATTTTTTAACAGTTTTAATAAAATACTTAAATTGTTAATTTAAATATAATATTACAGAGCAAACTAGAAAATAAATTTTAGTTCAACTTAAACAACTCAAAAAATATTTTGAAAATAGTTAAAAACGATAAATTGTAGTTTTCTTCTAATAATGATTATAAGTTGGTTAATAATGTTAAATAAATACCAAACCTAAAATCTAATCATAAATAAACTTAATTTAAATATTTAAATAATATATTTATTTCTACTTCTAAAGTTATGTCTTTAACTTTTAACATATTATATTTAATTTAATAGATTTAATATGTTATTGTATATAAACAATTATCATTTTAAAACAACAACATTTGAACAATTTGGATAAAATACTTAATTTGTTAATTTCAATATAACATTACATGATCAACTTAAATATAAATTTCAGTTGCACTTAAAAAAGTCAAAGAATATTTTGTGAATAGTTAAAAGTGATAAATAGTAGTATTAAACGCAAAAACTAAATGGTAATCCCAATTTAACTAAAATATTTGCTAAAGATTTTTTTATTATCATCAAAAAAATTCAAATAATTAGTTTACAATAACTTACAATAATAATAGTTAAAAGTAACTATATATAAATGATTATATTGTTACATTTACAAACAAAAAACAATGTTTAGTGTTCTAAATAATTACAATGATAGAAACTAAAATATTAAGCTATTAAATTTTAAAAAATTTGTTAACAATAAGAAAAACTATAGAACATTAAACCAGATTTTATTTTTTTTCATTAATGAGTAACTCGCAGGTAGAGATAATTCAAACGATTGAAATTATGTAGTTTTAATAGATGCATATATTATTATATAATTCAAAATAATCAATATATTATATCAACTTAGTATATGAATTATTATATGAAATTTAACAACTTTAATTTTATATTTAAAAAAACATATGTTTCTAAAGTTTTCAACTATATAAGTATCTTTATGCAACGCGTCGTTATTCGCCTTATATATATATATATATATATATATATATATATATATATATATATATATATATATATATATATATATATATATATATATATATATATATATATATATATATATATAGGGTAAAGTGAATATGTGGCTGCCATGTATGTAATATTAGGTATAGAACCATCAAAATTGACTTCATTTTGATTAAAAAAACACAATTTTTTTCATTGCTAGCTTCTTCCTATTGCTTTTGAGCTCATATTATTGCTTATTTCATAATTTTTCTCAAACAACTATGTATTTCGAATGTGTTGTTTATATTAGATCAATAGTAGGTCTCATAACTTTCTTTGACACCTACCATGTATATACTTTTATGGTTCTTTTTTATGTGTTATGGGAAGAAGTTTATTGTGTTTTTAATGAAGAATTTTAATCTTTCACTATAGTTTTCTTTATTAAATTTGAATATGAACATTTATAGGTAGTTAATAATGTATTTTTATACATAGTTTGTGGTGCAAAATTAAATATTTAAAACTTCATAAAAATATGTACAAAGTCTATCATCTAGTCTAATAGAGAATAGAAGAAAGATGGTAGAGAAATTTGATTGCATTTTGTTAAAACTATGTAGTTTTTGATGGTTCTATAGCTAATATTAGGTATATAACAGCCACATATTCTCTAAGCCCATATATATATATATATATATATATATATATATATATATATATATATATATATATATATATATATATATATATATATATATATATATATATATATATATATATATATATATATATATATATATATATATATATATATAGACACACAAAATGATACCATAACTTTTGGTTATTTTTTAAGAATCGTTTGATTTTCAAACCGCTTGTCCCTTACCATTAATATACAAGAATAAAAGCAAATAATTCCAATCAATCCCCGATCAATGTTTGCCATGTTCAAAAGTATATGTACCTATGACAAGTTCATTGGTGAGAAGTGTAGCATGACAGGTTTTAGTGGAGTAAAGTTGCCTTCACTTTAATTACTCCACAATCTGTTCAGATATAAAATAGGCCATTTGCAAAAAAGAAACATCATCGAAGGAAAAGAGTACTTTAGCAACGGTTTAGAGGTACGTATTCCTATGTCATCTTTTATCTTTTTTATTTAATTCATGTCACGCGCCTTAACAATCAATGACTCATACGTACTCCAACTATTGATAAATTTAAGTTAAAAAATGTCCGATTATAAATTCATTCATAGAATATCCGTACTTATGTATCATATCAATGCGTACGATGTGAGCTGCCACTTATATGAATAGCCATAAATATATGGCAATCATTTGCTTTATGTTGAATAGGTCATATATGTTTTTGTTTCTTCAGTTACAAGATGATTTGGGATCTGTGGATACTGATGTAATAGTGGCCCTTGGCAACCCACAAATTCGCATTTGGAATAAGAAAAATCCACTAACACAGAGATAAGATCATCAATAACATCTAACAAATTAAACTTTAGTGCCATTTATACTTTTTATGAAGTTGTTAATCAAAGTCTATATATATATATATATATATATATATATATATATATATATATATATATATATATATATATATATATATGCTGGTTTTAAAATTTAACTACTACCTAGTGGTCACAATACAATGAGTGAGCAGGCAGACGGACAACAAGTTGTGCCGTTAAACTTTTTTTTAATGATAAAGTCAACTATTTTAATTACTACATCTATAAATCAAAGGACATAACATAACTATGTATGAAGAAGCTCCACCGCATCTGGCGCAAGGAAACCAATTACGTATCAAACGCGAATGGTATAAACACCTATTGATTTTCCATGCACGATTTCTCAATTTTTGTTACTTTGCATGTAACACCTTTTAAAACAACCTGCCTCGCCTTGAAACCCCCAACCCCAAAGCCCACGAGAAGGGATACCCCTATAATGTCAACACAAGTGTGTTCCCTCTAACCTATCCAAAAACGAAAACTTCAGCCAACCTAAGGGTTAACCTTCCTTCTGCAGTGCCAGTCAAGAAATTCACAGGAGCCTATTTCTTGGCAGAAACCCTGACACACTTAAATATGTAAAACAAAATATCCCTAACCATTTCATGTCAGTATTTGAACATTGTGAGTTCTTTACAATGGACCGTATGCTCTCCAGAGGAGTCGAAACCCACTTTATGACACACGGGGCATATCTCATCAATTGGGAATATAGGGATCATGACCCAATATTTAAGGATAGTACGATACTCCACATGAGACATATGTTGGCCAAACCCATCTATAGGGATAGTTAGAGGAAAATCATGAGCATGTAGTGCTCGTATATACTTGAAAACTGCTTTCTGCCCAACTGTCATGTCGAAATGCACTTCCATGTCTTGGATAATTTTACTAAAAAATACACTCACCAGCATTTGTTGGTGTTTGGAGGGGGGACAATATCCTTATTAGTGAAACTGCTAAAGTTAATGCTCAGGAGCATGTTACGAAGAGAAGACGAGGTACACGCATAATCAGAATCCATTCCACATATGTCCTTATCTCGCAAGATGTGGTCTTGTAACACCCAAGATTAGGCCTTTGAGGAAACAAGAGCATACGAGGTAGCCTCTACTGTCGAGTACAAACCCAAACCACCAAACCCAATGGGTAGGGAAGCATTTCGCCATTATATGTCGTCAAAAAATAAGCCACCACGAACCACGATGTCCTCTATCGCCCCACATAGTCCTTTTGCAATAACACTGTCGCATCCTCCATGTAAATGGGTTATCACTTCCTCAACTCAAAGAAGAGTTTTGAAATAAACATACAAGACCGACGCAAAAGGATGTCACTTTGGGGTTAGACAGGTGTGGAAGAAAGCACATTAATACTTTTTCGGCTCTATTTATGATAAGCTGCTAATGAAAGTAGCGTCTCTATTAGTAGCTCCCCGAAGAAGTTTCACCCCCAACGCCGGCCTCTTGATGCCAACTGGGAATAACCCCTCACGAAGCTTCTTACCGTCACAAGAGGGCAAAAAGAGCTCAGTCTCGGCACATTACATGATTTTTTTTTATTTTAACTTAGAACAACCGCACTTGAAATTTACACTCATATTGTACATTTGGTTATCTATTTTCGAAGTTGAATCAATTATTGAATGATTTAACTTGAATAATACTTGATTTTAACTCTGAACAATGGTTTTTTTATTTTTATAATCTATTTACGAGTGTTATCTATTGAGTATGATATTATCGATTGAGCATTGGTGATTATCTACTTAGTATTGACCTAATAAAGTTAAATAATTGTAGATTTTAACTGGGTTTTTTTATTGTTATGCTATGTTTTTCATTAATGACTTTGATTTTACTTATTAATTAAGTATTACATTAATAGTCTCACTTTATACATGAAGAAAAACCAAAACATTCCAAAAACTTTACAAAAGAAAAGAAAATGAGAACAAAACAAACGACAAATAAAATATATATGTTTAGTATTTCATTTGATAATATTATCTTACAAATCACATATGATTAACATTGTGTTATAATAATACGTTAGACGGTGTTTAATCGGATATGATTTTTTTGATGTTTAATCGTATATTGTTTTCTGATTATATATATATATATATATATATATATATATATATATATATATATATATATATATATATACATATATATATATATATATATATATATATATAAGAAATTAATAAGGAAAAACAATCTCGAAAACAATTTACAAAAAGAAAAAAGAACAACTAGGAGGGATAACGAAAAGGTAATACTTTAATCATTCAATAATCAGTTGTGATTCATCTATTTTATGTGTATAATCATATGTATCATTGGTTATAAACTTAGAGTATTTTTCAACAAGAAGATGTTTATGTGTCTAAGTAATTATGATAAAATTATATCATTGTTATTTCATCACAGTTACTTAGACACATAAACATCTTCTTATACATCAAATCACATGTAATTATACATATAAAAAACCCACGATGTGTTATAATCATATGTGATTACCATGTCAAATATACCCAAAAACATTCAACATATGACTAAAATCTATTATGAACAATGTGTGTTTATTTATCATAACTTTGGTTAATCAAATGTGATTAGTATATTTTACCATCTTTGACATACACAAAACATCTAAGACTATGTTTCAATCAAACATGATTAGCATATGCGATGAAAACTGTATGCTTGTTTATCTTGACTTGATTTTAATCATATGCGATTTTATAATTATATTTATATTTATACATATAGAGATCCGTAAACCAAAAGAAAAAGAAATTATTGAAGTGGAAACAACAGATAAGACATCATAAGAAAAAAAGAATGTATAATTCAATCACATGTGATTAGATATATTAACATCTCATACTTATTTAATCACATGTGATAAACATTTATTTTAAAGTATTAGTACTTATATCACATTAGAACTGAAAAATGTATACTTCAGACACATGTGACTTGACAAATAAAAATCCAACACTATGGTTTAATCACATGTGATTACCATCTTTGACATCCACAAAAACATCCAAGAGTATTGTTCAATCACATGTGATTATTTTATGTTCTTAACATTTTATGGTTAGTTATTGTAATAACCAATCATTAATCCAAAAATCTTCAAGATAAATGATTATATTTAAAATAACATTGATTTAATCACATTTTATACATCAATCACATGTAATTAGGCATTTTATACTTTACTTATCATGACTTGTTTTAATCATTTGTTATTTTGAGAATTTTTTCTTTATTTAATCACATGTTATTATTCATACATATTAGTGATCCAGGGAACAAGAAAAAAGAAAGTAAGCGAAGAAGAAAGTACAAAATGAAGAAAAAAGTAGAAACATGACAAATGCATAATTATATCATATGTAATTATGAGCATAAAAAATATTTATACAACAATCACTTGTTATTATATACATAATGTAACAACTAGTAAAATTGGTAAGAGTTCGGCGGACAAACTACCGCGAACCGCTATATGTTAAGGATACATTGTGTGTAATTTTAAGCTAATAATGTATAATAAAAATATTATATTCATGATTACCTTTTAAAACCTCTCAAACTGCTCAAATCATTTATCGTTGAGAACCAAATAAAAAATTACCAAAAATAAAATTTATTTGTGACGTTAAAAATAAATTTGTGACTCAATTATATATGAGAGTTACGGATAAGATATTTGAATAGCTTATGTTTTCTTGATTTCATGGATATAAAGAACGTCCAAAATGGAGGTTGTATGAGAAAGTTACGCCTCTTTAAAGTTATAAAAATCAATAATTATCTGATTTTCCTGAAATGAACTATGCATTGTTTCGTTTGGAATAGCGACGAATCTTGTAAACCGATTTTGAGCATGTTTTTGAATTCAGACTACAGTATATTATATTATTATATTTTTAATTCCAACCAAAATCAGATTCGTAATATATGTCGAATCTAAAATGAATGAATCGTGAAACTTTAAACGGATTTTCCCGGAGTTGTACTTATCGGATTTAAGATCCGTCTTATTTTTTAGAAACCTTATAACCGAGATTATCATTCATCATTTTCCAAAATATTATTTGATATCCGGATCGAGGGCACACGAATCGAGAAAGTTAGAAAATATCACCATTTTAGATATTCAAAAATATAACATTATACTTTTGGCACTTTTAGTCAAGCATAATTGAATTCAAACTTCCAACAGTATGAATATAGCTGCTACACTTACATTTTCTACCACATCGCTCAATATTACATAAATACACGTTAGTACATACACAAATACATGTTAATACATACACAAATACATAATTAATTGAAGGAATACATTGCTTCTAAATCTATCTAAAAGTACAACCACAAAGAAAATTAACAACCAAGTATCTTTCTTCCACATGTCAACTTACCCAAAACAACACTCTAAGGAAGAATAACACTCTAAAGGATCTTAATGGTGCAACCAAATCAGTGAGAAAGCTGAGAAATTTTACCCTTAGGACTACCTTAAATCATTCATAACTTCATCTTATCTCTCTTTTTTCTTTTTTCTTCTTCGTTATTGACTGCTCAAAGAAACACCATCGGAGTGGTTGGTAATTCTGGTAAGATCGAGAGGGTCAACAACCCTCGTTCCATTGCTCTTCCTCTATTGACAGGAGCTGCTTTGTAGCCTTCAATCAGTCTGCTTTCCCTTCATGTTCAACCATCACTGATAGGAAGAAAGCATCCAAGGGAAGCCGCCATATCAGCCTCCCCATCCACCACCGATCCCAGCGATAGCTTTAACTACTGCCTTGCTCTCTCTTCCGAGTGATGTCACCAACGACGAGATGGGAACCCACGATGGCTCACTGGAGATTGATTGCATCTACCTCCCATCGTGTTTTCTGAACCACCAACCCACTTTTCTTGTTGATTCCGTTTATGTATCGTCTTCCTGATTGATATAGGATCAGAGATTGCATTCCCCTTCTCCCCTCGTTTGTATTGAAACCATATTAGTCCCTCCCATCGTGATTTCTGAACCTTCCTTTTCATTGTCTGTTTTCGTGATATCCTTTCCGATCAGAAGAGAATCAAAGCCTTAACTCTTTGATTTCCTGCCATTGTTTTTGCCTTAAGGGAGGAGGGAGTCGTTCCCTCCCAACCCATTGAACCCACTATCTTATCAATTTTTATCGCTTTTTTTTTCTTCATCTTTTCCAACCCACAACACATAGAAATCCTTTCTTTCTCAACCCACTAAATTTAAAAAAATGCGAAACAACTAAGGTACAAGTTTTAAAAGAGATGGTACAAGAGAAAATGAGAGAGAGATGATGAAGTGGGTCATGAAACCAATTAACCAACATATTGAAGCGGGAGTGGTACCGCCGATAACTCTATTGCTAATTAAGATTTCACCTTTGATTGTTTTGTATTTTTTTTAATTGACTGGGTTGAGTGGGTTCAAAAAGATAGGGTTTCCATATGTTGTGGGTTGGGAAAGATGAAGAAAAATAAAAGAGAAAAAAATGATTTGACAGTGGGTTTAGTGAGTTGGGAGGGAATGACTTCCTCCTCCCTAACATGCATTTGTCCATTCGTCTTCCCCGATCTGATGAAGACGCCTTTTCTTTTATGCATTTGTAAGTTGTTGGCAAAAACAGCCCCTCTAGTTAGAACTTTAAATTAAAACTAGAAACATGACCTAAATATTTTCAAAGCATATCCTAATTGATTATTTCATTTCAAAAATGGTATCTTTCGAATACAATTTATCACAAACCAGTCATTGTGTTAGATAAATTACAAATTAGCCTTTTTTTATAAAGTATTTAAAAACAAGTCTTTTAAGTTTAAAATATTACAAAGCAAACCCGTAAATGTTTTAAAGTCCAAGAATGGTTACTTTGCGGTTATTCACGAAAAACTTCACCAAAACGAATCAAGATCGAGATCACGCATCGAATGTGAGTTTCTACGGCCACACTTTTACAATTTTAATATTTAAGAGAGAATACATGAGTGTCTATTAAGGTTTTGATAATTTCCAAGTTTTATACATAAAATAGCTTCATACTTTATTATTGGTCAAGAGTTTATGAAAATAATAATCTAAAATGTATAAATCATAAATCAATTATATAAGTTAAAGTAGAATGCTACAATTGACATAATTACACTTTGTTGTAATATATTGATTAATATTAATAAAAATCAAAAGGTTATAAGTAGATTGATATAAAGATATAAGTTATTCGATGAATCATAAACTGTAATACTCGTCATATACATATGAACGAATACATTGAGAAAGCATAAAAACACATTATAAATTTAACAAAATACGTTATTCAATATATTCGGGTACAAAGGAAATGTACATGATCTTAAACGACTATAAACGAAGATTTGACCAATAGATAATAATTAATTGAAAATATACCAAAAATCAATTATTATTATTATACTCTTGATCATCATGTGGAAACGAATTCTAATTAAACGATATATTTTATTTTATAATTATTATAAAAATATAAATCATTTTAGTTGTGATACGAAATTCGTCATATATGATAATATAATTGATTCTCTAGATTTTAAAGATTATTATCTAATAAATTATACATCATATCCACTATGCAGCTTATCGAATATTATGGAAAGCATTGGTTTAACGTTATTTGAGAACTGGAAAGTTTTATAAAAACAACTGTTAGGGTGCCTGAATTTCGTCATGTCAGACAATAAGATTTGAAAATATATTAAGTATTAAGAATTTCAAATACTAAAAGACTTAAATCAAAGTCATTCCTAAACACCAAAGAATTATAAATATTCTAAAGTCTTATATCATAGAGTTTAGGATTAAGATTCCTAGGCATATAGTTAGATCTCGTGTGCGTTTGTGTGAGGATTTTGCGAAAGGGGTGAAAGAGGGAGTTTTGTGATGGGAATTTTTTCTTTCATTAGGATCAAAATCGTAGAATCGAAGCCTAGCGTTATAACCGTTAATCAAGGAGAGGTCTTATACTGTAAGTCTATGTATACGGAATAGATTTATAATAAAGAACTTTGGTATAGATCTATTTCGTATTGAAAGATTTATACGAGTTGATAATTTCCGACTGTGGTTGCTAGATACAACATCGTCTGACGAGGCAACATGTGTCAAGTGTTTCTTTCTTTGTTACCATACGACTATTCGAAACGTTAGTAATGATCCTGATTCCTCCTTTTCTTGTGCCTGTGTGGATTGGAAATCCTATAGTGTCGGTTATAGGCTAATTGTTAGAATGAAGATATATATTCTGGAGAAGTATAGGTCTAAGGTGAGTTAATCCTCCCGAATTTGGGCAAAATGCATAAAATGTTTTATGTTGTTAACTACATCTTGTTATGGCATAATTCTTCGTAAGCGAATACGTTCCAATAATAGGGCTATCACGAGAATGACTAATCCTTGTCGTTGAAATCACATGAGTAGTAAAAATATGCGTTTATAATTTACCGGTTGTTGAAAAGTATTTTGGGAGGAGTTTACCCCACTGGTTAAGTGTCGATTTCCAAAATAAGTAAGATAATACTTAATTAATACTACGACATGAACTTACAAAGTTTATAAATTCAAAACTTTTGAGTTTTACATATGAACTATATGAACGCTTGTACAAAGTTTCAAAAGTAAATTTGGCTATTTTATGATTTCACAAATTGTGATCACTACTAGAAAAACAGCCTTTTACGACGCTCATTGTGCGTCGTAAAACGCTCAGATGACGCGCAAATGCGCGTCAAGGAAGGCCCTGTCATAAAGAGAGACGACGCGCATTTACGACGCGCGGTTATGACACCCAATGCGTATCAAGGAAGGCCCTGTCATAAAGGAAGACGACACGCATTTGCGTGTCGTAACCTTACGACGCGCGTGTTTATGACACGCAATGCGTATCAAGGAAGCCCCTGTCAAGAAAGACCATGTCATAAATGAAGACGACACACATTTTTGCGTATTGTAATTTTATTTTTTTTTAAAAAAAAATTATTAATAAATTTACTGATTTTCAAATTAAATTTGCATTTCATGTCTCATAATAGAAAATAAAATACCATATACAAAAAATACAATACATTGCACAAAAATTAATGTCATACTAATAATCATTCTAATAGTAGACAAATCTAATACATCAAATAATCATTCCAATAGTAGACAAATGTAACATTTCAACAGTTTTTATATAATTAACTAAATTATTAGCCAAATTTCCTAAAATACCAACATACTTTTCTATGAAGAGCATTAACACTATTCTATTCCATAAAAAACTTCAAAACCTGCATAATTAAATTAACGTGTAATCAACTACAGGTCAATAAGGTAGGTTTAACCAAAAGAGTTTCATAATAGTAAGATTTTACTTTGAGTTTATTACAACTTTCATCTCTTAATTGCTCAAGACTTGTCTCATACATATAAATTTTAGGATTAAGAGGTCTTACTTGAGGTAACATATCCATGACTGATGTTAAAAAAAAAAAAACATGTACCACACAAAAGTATAAATTATACCGAGTTTTTATTTGTAGTTGAATGCAACTTTTGTTCATAATCCCCCTCGTCCTCATATTCTTCCTTTGTTCACTTCCGTCTGAATTGTTCAACTACAAATAACAATTCGGGTCGTAAAACAAAAAGTTACCCTGTTCACGTTCCACCCAAAATAAACAAATAAATAACACAAGTTTCTTTTTGATTTAATGCAGAAAGAATGACTTAATAATAAAGTTACCTATGGATATTTGAATTTTGACAGTGCCATGAGCATCACCAGCCTCTTTCAGGTAATTACTAGCTACTGACCTAGAACACTCCCGCATTTTCAATATTTCTATTATCATGTATCATGTATCATGTATGGTGTTACTGTTACCTATCAAATGGAAGTGGTTGGCCTCCTTACATATGTAGAATATCTCCACGTGCTATTCTAAGGGCATTCAGTCAAAACAAATCCCCGCATACCCTGCAGCACAGGCTATCCGCCCCCAATTTGGATCCCTACCATAAATTACCACCTGATAAAAACATACCATAAAAAATCATCATTATATCATTGGAAACAGTTATTTCACCTTGAAATAACAACATATTAATTAACCATCATGCCTTGGTAAGTGAAGAAGATGCCACTAAACGTGCAATCTTTGCTCTTCACTTTCACTCCCTGCACCACTCACTGTCACCTGCAGAATTTCCCATTTCCATAAATACCCTTCTGCCCCAAAAAAAAACAAACAAACAAACCTCTATCACACATGTTGCCCCTTCTCCATCCCATGCTATATAGATAGCAGATTGACTGTATAATTCATTGAAAGGAATCTCATTCCCAACAACCGGTACTCCAGTTCTTGATGTGTCTTCTGCTAATCCATACTGCAACAAAACAAGATTATTTTTGAAAAAAATATCAAATTTCATAAATAGTATATAATGATTTTATTATATTGGGAAAAACATTACATAAACTAACTGATCTGAACAGTGCCAAGGTTGTAAATTGCTCTGTGGAAGTCAAATTGCAACTGTATTGCTACACGAAACTTCATAGGTGGTTATAAATGTGGTTAATAACAATCCATTCATGGTGAAAAATTATAAGAAAAAAGGTGAAGTTTTTATAATATTTGTTTACCTTAATGATTGCACTTCTTACTATAGTCTGTTTTTCACGGGCAGGAACAATTATACTTAATTCCTTTGACACCCATTATTGATGTTAATCAATGTACATAAATAAAACATATAAAATGTTTAGGAGTATATTAGAAAGTTTTAAATGAAGCACCTATAAAGCAAGTCCCCAGTTGTTAAGAGCCTGAATTTAATTTCATCACAAAGTCATAAACAAGAAGCAGAGAATTTACAAATGAAATAGAGCTACTTATCTTTTTTTGTTTTTAAAGTTACCTGTCGATTGTTCCAGTTTAGTTTGACAGCTATTTCATAATTCTTTGTTGCTTGTTTCCATAGTTCTTCAGCTTCCTTTGTGCTTACATGGAGTTTGGCTCTATCAGATATGGCAATAGCCCAATTATAATAAGCCTGTAGTTGCCTCTTCACAGCAACCTGTACCATCTTTCGCCAGATGTCAGTATCTACACAAGCATCGGTTGTTATAACCTGAAAATTGACAATTTTTTTGAATCAATTAAATTTTTTTACAAAACATTTTGTAGTAATAAATTAATAATATAACAATATTAGTACATACACCAAGAAGTGTTCCCATGTTTGGGTAATAAATGAAATAAAAAGCTATATGAGCAACCACAACTGAACACATCTTGTGATGGAATCTGAGATTCCAATTCCTTTGGATTCAGTTGGAATCCATAAACCAAACATGTCCCAAAATGGAATTCAGATTGGTTTGTAAACTTATTCAAGAAACCAGATAGTAAAAAAAGATGTGTTTGTGAGGACAATTTAGTCATTTAATGAAAAAAAGTATGGAATTCAATTCTTAGCACCCATTTCCAGTAATGGAATTCAAGATCCCATTCCTTTAAATTCCGTTGGAATCCATGAACCAAACACGCCCTAAGATCATTTTAAACGATAAATTTCAAGACAGGTTTGTTTTGGGGGACAAAAAAACAAGTATAATATTGTAATAGGAAGAAATGCTGGGAAAGATGCTATAATAATCAAATCAACAAAAGTATTATGTTTGAAATACCTTAGACTTATACCCAAACTCCACAGGGTAATTTTCCTCTTGAAAGATCTCAAGAAATCGTTGCTTGACTTCCAACTTCTTATCCACAGAAGAGACCACTCTGACAAAAAGTGCTTCTGCTCCAGGAACCTGATAATAAAGAAAATATAAGATGCATACTTTATTGTTCATTCACAATGTATGGTATGGAGTTGTCTTTTTTTTTGGGGGGGGGGGGATTATAACATCACCTCATCAAAAGTTTTCCCATAGAACCTTGCGCCCTCTAGTCTCTCCTACTTCAGCTTTTAAAACAACCTGCTCTCTATGTGATCACTGAGTATGGCTCGAGGTAAATCTTTTGCTCCAAGCACAGCACTCTGTGGTAGAGGCATCCGCTCTCCTCTTTCAACTTCTTCCATATAATAATTTTTACAAGTATAATCTGCTTGCCCCCCATCATTTCTTCAACCATTAAATAGCGCACATATTTGATGTTGCCAGGCTTCACACCTGTCACAATGAACCCACTGCAGTGCACAACCCCACAAAAAGTTAGAATATAAATATATAGATATATACTTAGTGTTGGGTTTTGAGCAATCTAACACTTCCTAAGTGTGCATGCAACCCTAATAAACCTTGGATCTATGTTTGTCTAAATACATGCAAAATAATAATTTTCCAAGGTTTATAACCTATCTAACATGGCATGGGGAACATTTCAACATAAAAGAGTTAGAAGAGATTACATACCTTTTGTTGTGTTGGGTTCTTAGGAGTTTGAGGGCCAAGCACCAATAGTGTGAATGCCTCAAATGGAATCACAAACACCACAAACTCTTGGAAAACTTTGAGAGAGTATACACACTCTTGTATTTTCGGCCACACACATGCACACACACACTAGAACACTAGCTTTCTCTTAGGCTATCTTCGGCTTTCTTTCATGCTCCATAAGCATGCTTATATAGTATGCATGGTTAGGGTGAAACCCTAATAACCCATGTCTTTTCCTATTCCAAGGATCCATGGGTTAAAAGCTCCATGGATCATCCATGGACTTCCACATAAGCCTAGCCCATTAACAAATGAGTATTAGCCCACACTATATAAAACAAATAGCCCATAATTTAATTAGTATTCCTTTTAATCTCTAAATTAATCCATAATTAATTTAAGACTAAAACTAATTAAATAACGTAACTTCATATTAATATATTATAACTCATAATATATTAATAAACATATGTGTATAACTCTCATAAAATTATCCATAATAGTTTGGATGAGATGCAACCCAAATGGACCATGCCGGTCGGGTCAAGTATATACCAAATAAGTTATGGACTTAGACACCTTATCCAACAGACTCCCACTTGGATAAGTCTAATAACTATATTTGCCTATAACTTCAGGAACCAACCAACAATCGTAGCTCTCGAAAACTCCCTCGAACAATGAAGACTCTGTCGAACTATGAAGCGCCATTTTAGATAAGTGATCACATAATCCTCTGTTCTCATGATATCAGCCGGACAAACACATGGAACTATGTCTTGCTTATTGTCTAGCAGTTGTTTCTCGATTATCCGATTTGTTTGACGAAGAACTTCACTGAACACATCGGTTTAGTTCTGACCAGGCCTGGTATATGGGTCAACACAAAATCATCGAGGGGCCCGGATATCGCTTCTATTTCTAGAAGGAACAGATAAACTTCGACTGATATGCTTGTTCTACTACTTATTGAATTGTACACAAAGGCACGTTTTATAACATCAAGTTACTGATGCGTTTACGTGCAATCAATGCACAACCAACTCATAGGTAACAACTCATATCTCTAGGTTTAAAGATTTATATGATGTTATCGTCTCACGATCACTCGAGATAAATTCCATGAAGTGATACAAGTGAGCGTGGGTTTATACCAATACTCATAACTTATGAGTACTCATGAATGTTGCAGCAACCATTGCCATGCCTAAACACCTTTAAGGCATCTACAAACCCAATTCATGACAATCTTGATTCATACCTACTTCCGACGTATGATCGATTGTGGAGGTTTGAACAAATTAATTATTCTGGAAGTCAAAACATGCAAAACTGAAACAATAGTAAATAATTGACAATGATAGTAACACTTTACTCATAAATAAATCACAAATTTTATTCATCATCAAACGTCGATTACATTTTACAAGTTTCAGGAAAACTATCTAATCTGTAAAACTAATATCGTCCCTCAGCCCGATGCGTCTCGCATGCTGAAAATGCTTAACCCTCGTCAGTCCCTTCGTAAGGGGATCTGCAGGATTCTCATCTGACGATATCCTCCTTGTCACAAGGAGTCCTTCTTCAATCTTGTGCCTTATGAAGTGATATTTTCTGTCAATGTGTCGGGATCTGCCATGATCTCTTGGTTCCTTGGCTAAGATAACCGCAACATTGTTGTCACAGAAAATCTCTATAGGTTCCTTAATAGCTGGTACAACTCCAAGGTCTCCGATGAAGTTCTTTAGCCATATCGCCTCCTTCGCTGCTTCACTCGCTGCTATATACTCTGATTCACAAGTCGAATCAGCCACCGTCTCCTGCTTGGAACTCTTCCAAGAAATTGCCCCTCCATTTAAGGTAAAGATCCAGCCCGACTGAGAGCGGAAATTATCCCTATCAGTCTGAAAACCAGCATCACTATACCCTAATATTCTCAAGTCATCACTGCCACCAAGGGTAAGGACCCAATCCTTAGTCCTCCGCAGGTACTTGAGAATGTTCTTTACCGCGGTCCAATGAGCCTTGCCAGGGTTCCCCTGATACCTGCTGACCATGCTCAAAGCAAATGCCACATCAGGACGGGTACAAGTCATAGCATACATGATCGAGCCAACTGCGGAAGCATATGGTAATTGGCTCATCTCAGCTATCTCAGCCTCTGTACTCGGACTCTGAGTCTTACTCAGTTTGGTATTGCTTTGGATCGGTAAATCTCCTTTCTTGGAATTCTCCATGTTGAACCTTTTCAACACCTTATCCAAGTAGATACTCTGACTAAGTCCAATTAGTCTTCTACTCCTTTCTCTTAATATCCTTATCCCTAGGATATAGGTAGCCTCCCCTAGGTCCTTCATAGCAAAGCACTTCCCAAGCCAGGACTTAACCTCCTGCAAGGTTGGGATGTCATTTCCTATGAGTAGTATGTCATCCACATACAGTACCAAGAAGCTAACTATACTCCCACTAGCTCTGACATACACGCAAGACTCATCTTCGCTTCTCAAGAAGCCAAACTCTTTTACCTTCTCATCAAAACAAAGATTCCAGCTACGAGATGCTTGTTTTAATCCATAAATGGATTTCTTAAGCTTGCATACTCTATTAGGGTACTCTGCATTGACAAAACCCTCTGGCTGATTCATGTACACATCCTCAGCCAACTTTCCATTAAGGAAAGCGGTTTTGACATCCATTTGCCATATTTCATTATCATGAAATGCTGCAATGGCTAACATAACCCTAATAGACTTAATCTTGGCCACCGGCGAGAAGGTTTCATCATAATCAATACCTTGAGTTTGAGTAAAACCCTTTGCAACCAGTCGAGCCTTATAAGTATGCACTTTTCCTTCCATGTCGGTCTTCTTTTTGAAGATCCATTTGCACCCGACTGTTTTACGGCCTGGTACATTGTCAACCAAGTTCCAAACTTGATTGTCATACATGGACTGTATCTCGCTGTCCATAGCCTCCTTCCATTTAGCAGACTCCGGGCCTGCCATGGCTTCCTTAACACTGCTAGGTTCATCCAAATTTACTAGTGTACTATCACTAATAAACGTATCACCTTCCGTAGTAATATGAAAACCATAATAAAATGAAGGTGTGTTCCTAACCCGTGTGGAACGTCTCGGAGGTACAGACTCGTCAGCTGGATCAACAGGAGTTTCTTCCTCAGGTTGATTGCTAGTGTCTGAGGTTCCTTCACCAATTGATTCTTGAATTTCTTCAAGATCAATCTGCCTCCCACTGTCTCCTTGGCTTATAAAATCTTTCTCGCGAAAGATCCCTCTTCGTGCTACAAAGACCACATTCTCACTGGGTCTGTAGAAAAGGTAACCGAAGGATTTCTGTGGGTAGCCGATGAAAATACACCTTTCACTTCGGGGTTCAAGCTTATCATGAGTTTCACGCCTCACGAAGGCTTCGCAACCCCAAATTTTGATGTGGTCCAAATTGGGAACCTTCCCAGTCCACATCTCATGAGGTGTTTTGGTAACCTTCTTTGTAGGGACTAGATTAAGGATATGGGCGGCAGTCTCTAAGGCATACCCCCAAAAAGAGATTGGTAACGAAACTCGACTCATCATAGAGCGAACCATGTCCAACAAGGTACGATTACGCCTCTCAGCTACACCATTCAGCTGTGGTGTCCTGGGAGGAGTCAATTGTGAGACAATCCCACACTCCTTAAGATAGTCAAGGAACTCGGTACTAAGATACTCACCACCTCGATCGGATCGAAGCATCTTAATGTTCCTGCCCAATTGATTTTCTACTTCCTGTTTGAATTCCTTAAACCTTTCAAAGGTTTCGGACTTGTGTTTGATCAAGTAGACATACCCATATCTACTATAATCATCAATAAAAGTCACATAATACCGATTAGCGTCCCTTGTGGCGGTTTTGAATGGCCCACATACATCAGTATGTATTAGGTCCAACAAACCTTCACCCCTCTCACAAGTTCCAGTGAAGGGTGATTTTGTCATTTTTCCAAGTAGACAAGATTCACAACTATCATCTGATTTGAGGTCAAATGATTCCAAGACTCCACTCTTTTGGAGTTGGTCTATGCGTTTCTTGTTTACATGTCCAAGACGACAATGCCACAATGATGCTTTATCTAGGCTAGTAGAAGAATCAATATACAACACATTATTTCCTAAGTTGTCTACAATCGACACAGTTTCATACACGCCATCACAAGGTAATGCTTTAAAATAAAACACATTATTAAAGAAAGCATTAATACCACCACATTCATTATCAAACGAAAAGGTAAAACCTTGTTTGTACAAAGCATGAAAAGAAATAATATTCCTCGCCATTTCAGACGAGTATACACATTTATTCAAATCTAATTTTAACCCATTATTAAGCAACAAAGTATAAACTCCAATCTTGGAAACAGGTGAAGCCTTCCTATTCCCCATGATTAAGTTTATCTTCCCGTGCTCCACATCCTCACTTCTTCTTAGGCCCTGCAAATCAGAACATATGTGAATACCACATCCTGTATCAAGCACCCAAGAGTTAGAATATGTTGAGTAATTAGACAATATAGTGTAAATACCTGCATCGGTGGGTTTCACTTTCCCATCCTTTAGATCCTGCAAGTACTTAGGGCAGTTTCGCTTCCAGTGTGCCTTTTCATGGCAATAAAAGCATTCAGCATCCTTTGGAATGGCAGAAGGAGTGACAGAACCGTTCTTAGTCTTGGATGAGGAGCCTTCAAGAGACTTTCCCTTGGTACCCTTCGAAGGGTGCTTCCTCTTTTTCCCTTTGCCTTGCCCAATAGCTAAAACAGGGGTAGAAGTTGGAGTAGGAGTAGTAGAGGTAACAACCGCTTTACCCTTAAGACCGGTTTCAGCGGTCTTCAAGAGTCCTTGAAGCTTGCTGAGGGTAACTTCCTCCTTGTTCATATGATATGTCATTCGAAAATGATCATAACAAGAAGGCAAGGAGTGCAAAATGATGTCAATTGCTAACTCCTCGGGAATGTTAACATTCAGCTTCAGCAAACGGTCCACATACCTTTGCATCTTTTGCATGTGGCCCGTGACGGATTCACCGTCCTTCATGCGGGTAGTTATTATGGAGGAGATTATTTCATACCGCTCCTGACGAGCACTCTGATGGTACCTCTCCATCAAGTCTTGGTGCATCTCAAAAGGGTAGAAATCTTCATATGACTTTTGGAGCTCGGCTGTCATCGTAGCCATCATGATACATGCCACCTTAGTAGCATCTCTCTCATGAGTCCTGAATTCAGCGATCTCCTCAGGAGTAGCAGTAGACTCATCAAGTTCTTTTAACTCCTTATCGAGGACATATTCCTTGTCCTCGTAACGAGTAACCATCCTGATGTTCCTAATCCAATCCATGAAGTTGGAACCATCAAAGATGACCCTCCCACAAAGATTCATGAGAGAGAAAGAACCAGTTGGGTTAGAGCCTGAAGCATTAGTGTTGGAAGACATCTGAAAGAAGAAAGTAAGTTCAGATTAGATATTTAGGATCCTTAATAAGACACCCAAATGTAATATTAAGGCTAGGATCCAATCACAATATATTACACTTAGAAGAGGGATGACGTAATCTAAGTAATAATATATTTGAAAGGTAGGCGAATGACGATTCACCAATTTCCACCATGAAAACGAAATGATTAATTAGGTTTAATTGGATTTGAAATTCCTAGATTCTTTTGAGATTCATTGAACTTTTCAATGGCATGTTTCAATCTCGATTGTGCCCTTCAAGTTTTGTGACTGGGATGCCGAGGATCACAAAACAAGGTGTGAATAACCATGCTAACTCACTTGGTACTCCTAATATTATCACCTAATCAATGTGCCGGTTAACCACACACGCTCCATTGATCTATGACAACATTAAGTTACCCTTCGTGATCCTTACTAGTCTAATTAGTGTGCCGGTTAACCACACACGCTCCACTAACGACTTGGTAAGGTACAAAGTGTGAATTCCATGGATTAGCACCATGTTCACATTTTCCTAAAATAACTAAGATTGGGAATTAAAAGAGTTTAGTTATTTTATAATATTCATTATACTTTTAATGAGGATTTAAAGTCGTTGTTCTACCCGTTCGGCTAACGACCCTCCACCGATCAAGCAAGCGGTGGGTGAGAGTATACACCCATTAAGTCGCCATTTTATAGGCAACAACCTTATACCCACCTTATAGACCGGCTTCGTGAATGAGGCCTACTAACGGTAAAACGACTTATTCTTATACATATATATAATAATTAACCATTAATGTTATAAATAGTATAAGGGTTGAATTTTAACTATTAAAACTCTAAGGTTTGGAATTAAATTTTATTAAAGTGTGTGAAACTTTACAAATTCCAAAACTTGAGGACAAGTTTTGTAACTTTGCAAAACTCTTCATTTCATAACTTATGAATTAAAGGTTCATAAAAAATGAAGACTCTTCATTTTCATGTAACTTATGTGTTTTAAGTGTGTGTTAAATGAAAGTGACCTTTGGTAATCCATAACTTGAGGACAAATTATGGACTCCATTAAAACACATAAATGATTAAGAATTAATTCTAAACAATTCAGCAAATAATTCCTATCATCTTCTAAATTCATAAGAACATGAACATGATCATCAAAAATTCAAGAATTATATGAACACATAAAATCATGGATTTTTGATATATGCTATTGTAAATGGATTAGAACAACCATTACACCAACTAAAATAAGTTTTACAACACCAAAACAATTTAGGGTAATGTTTCCAGTCCATTTCCAGCAGCAAAAGTCGAGATTCTGCATTCTTTCGATCCTACTCGCCGAGTGCACGAACGGACTCGTCGAGTAGGTTGAAGTTTGCCTTGGACTCGGCGAGTCCCCCCAATGGACTCGGCGAGTCTAGCATGCAGACAGCAACGATTTCGACTTTTTTCACTATTTTGCATCAAGTATCAAACAAGCAAGCCTAGGCTCTGATACCACTGTTGGGTTTTGAGCAATCTAACACTTCCTAAGTGTGCATGCAACCCTAATAAACCTTGGATCTATGTTTGTCTAAATACATGCAAAATAATAATTTTCCAAGGTTTATAACCTATCTAACATGGCATGGGGAACATTTCAACATAAAAGAGTTAGAAGAGATTACATACCTTTTGTTGTGTTGGGTTCTTAGGAGTTTGAGGGCCAAGCACCAATAGTGTGAATGCCTCAAATGGAATCACAAACACCACAAACTCTTGGAAAACTTTGAGAGAGTATACACACTCTTGTATTTTCGGCCACACACATGCACACACACACTAGAACACTAGCTTTCTCTTAGGCTATCTTCGGCTTTCTTTCATGCTCCATAAGCATGCTTATATAGTATGCATGGTTAGGGTGAAACCCTAATAACCCATGTCTTTTCCTATTCCAAGGATCCATGGGTTAAAAGCTCCATGGATCATCCATGGACTTCCACATAAGCCTAGCCCATTAACAAATGAGTATTAGCCCACACTATATAAAACAAATAGCCCATAATTTAATTAGTATTCCTTTTAATCTCTAAATTAATCCATAATTAATTTAAGACTAAAACTAATTAAATAACGTAACTTCATATTAATATATTATAACTCATAATATATTAATAAACATATGTGTATAACTCTCATAAAATTATCCATAATAGTTTGGATGAGATGCAACCCAAATGGACCATGCCGGTCGGGTCAAGTATATACCAAATAAGTTATGGACTTAGACACCTTATCCAACACTTAGAACATAGCATTTCTCTTGATGCAAGCACCACAAGGTGTACAATATATAGGCGGGGGTTCAAAACTCAGCTTTTCAACTGCACATAGTTGACACGAGTTATCACTCATCGAGTGTTCCAGAGCTTGATTCTTTTCTACTTTTGCTTTGCTCTGTATAAAATGAGAGATTCAAAAACAAACACAAAACAAGCACAACTCCATAACGTAAAATGCAGATTCTGACCTGGCCAACCCATTACCTGAGACCTGTCATATGCTCACGAACCTGCCTGAGACCTGAGACCAGTTATATGCTCACGACCTGTTATATGGTGTACTAGATATCTAAAAATTAATAAAAAATGATTAAAAGATAATGAAATGAAATCAATCATAAAAGGTGAAATAAAGAAAATATGTTAAACTGACCTTCATTTGCATGTGTTATAAAACTGACCTTCATTGTTGTTAGTTCTTCCACACACTACATTAGAACTCCACACTTTGGTACCTATTCAACCATTTGTGCGTGGATGAGAAGGGGGGATAGATAGATTTGTTTCAACTTGAAACGAGAGGTGTATACGTGTAACAGAGCTCTTTTGTGTGTTTGTAAGAAAACTCTTTCAAGTAAAGTTACACGTTTCAACCCATACTATGAGTACATAAGTAGTATAATACCTTAAATGCCCTTAAAGTTGCTATGTAGTGTGATGTACAACATCATATGGTTCACTAACCCCTTTTCCAGATTCCCAACCCAATAATCATAGTCGAATCCAGAGGTAGAACAGTCTTCTGGGGCGCAATCAGAGCCTGAGTCAGACATTGAAGCAAACGCCTCACGGGCGTCAAAAAATTCATCTTCGTTATCACTATAACTACCCATCTTCGATTCCTAAAATTTCACCTTGTGAAAACCTAACCGACATATGTCATTGAATTAATATAATTTAGCCCGGAAGATTGTATCTTGAATAAATGGAATTTTGGTTTAGGAAAAGGTGAAACATCCGAACCCTAACGCACCTAGAAATCAAACAAGAAGAATAAAAATAAGGGAGAAGGAACAAAGCATACCTGAGATGCTTAGAGAGTAGAAGTGAGGACCGTGGAATGATGAGGAAATCGCCATTGAAACCTGCATAGTTTTTCAGTTAGGGTTTTCACAGGAGAAGATGAGAAGATCCAATTGTTGGATTAGTGTCTAAGTTAGTAACCATATTTGGTATATACTTGACCCGAGTGTGCATGGTCCTTTTGGGTTGCCTTCACCAAAGCAACTTGACAAGGTAATTTGATATGAGAGAGGAGATATTATGATTTATTAATATATTATAAGAATAATATATTAAAAGAGAAATCATATTTATTTAATTAGTATTAGTCATAAATTAATTAGGAATTAATTTGGTGACTAAAAGAGATTAATTAAATAAAAGGGTATAAACTGTCAAATGTGTGATAGTTGAGTTTTGGGCTAGGAAACCTAATGGACTAAGGGGGAACGAAATTATGATGAAGGATCATCATATTTTCGTCCAAAGGCCTCATTCCATAAGGCTCCTTGGGCTGCTTGTTGGCTAAGCTGTCCATTAGGGTTTTGACTGAAACCCTAGCACCCTATAGTATAAATACATGCCCTATGCTTCAATTTGAGGCCACTTGATTCCAAGGAAACCCTAGGGCCGAAATTAGCATCATTCCTTCTCTCTCTTAGTTGCCTTCTTGCTTCAAGGTGTTTGTGAGCCATTAGAGGCACTACAATTGTGGTGCTTGCTTTCAAGAGTTCAAGAGAGTTCAAGAGATCAAGGAAACTAGTTGTTTTTGCTATATAACAACAAAGGTATGTTTACTACACTTCTATGTAATTTTTCGAAAATTATAGAAGCATGCCAGGGTTTATTTTGTGTTCATAAAGTTGTATGTCTTATAGTGAAAACATAGATCCAACTAGGGTTGCATGCACACATAGGATTGTTTGTATAAAACCTATCAGTGGTATCAGAGCCATTGGTTTTTTGTTTTCAATTGGATTTGATGCATATTATGAATTTGACAAATTAGGGTTTGTGGCAAGTAAACCCTTAGGCTTGGTGATTTTCGCAAATTAGGGTTGCAAAACCCTAGTTGGCGATTTTTTTTTGATAGGGTTCTTAAACTATTTTTGCCTAGCCTCCAAATTTCGAAATTAGGGTTAAGAAACCCTAGGGATTTCGAAATTCCCTTGCCCCCCAAGATAAGATCCCAAGATTTTAGGGATTTGGATATTGCTATCTTTATGATTATCCATTTAATTGTTTAAACTAGATAATTGAAGATCTTGTATTATCCTTTCCATATATTTAAAAATCTAGGGGATAAAAGGATTAATTAAATTAATAATTTAATTTTATGATAAACCTTAAAGATTTAATAGTTCAAATTAATTGTTTAATTTTGATAATTATTAAATCAAAGTTTTCTTGGTGTTTAAAATTTTTTAAATTAAATAGCCTTAATATTCGAAAATTTTAAATACACATTAAGATACTAGTATTTTGAAATGCTTTAAAATACACCCTTATACAATTATGATATTATAAGATTAATTATTATATATGTATAAGAATAAGCTAGTCTTATCGCTAGTAGGCCTCATTCACGAAGCCGGTCTATAAGGTGGGTATAAGGTTGCTGCCTATAAAATGGCGCTTAATAGATGTACACTCACATCTACCGCTTGCTTGACTGGTGGAGGGTCGTTAGCCGAACGGATAGGATAGGGCACTTAATTCCTCATTAAAAGTATAATGGAAATATTAAAGTAACTACATTGTTTTTCAAATTACCACTCTTAGTTACTTTAGGGTAAAATGTGAAAATGATGCTAATCCATGGAATTACACTTCGTACCCTTGTCAAACGTTGATGGAGCGCGTGTGGTTAACCGGCACATCAATTTGGGAATGACATAGGTAGCGAAGGGTGACTCGATGTTTGTCATAGATCAATGGAGCGTGTGTGGTTTACCGGCACATTGATTAGGTGATAGTGACTTTGAGTGCACCACGTTAATTCGCATGGTTATTCACAAATTTGTTTGCGATCCTCGGCATCCCAGTTGCAAATGTGAAATGCATATCGAGATTTAAACATGCCATTGAAAAGTTCAATGAATCTCAAAGATCTAGGAGTTTTCAATACATTTAAAACCTAAATTGCTTTTTCATTTTTCATGGTGAGAATTAGTGAATCGTCATTCACTTACCTTCAAGTTATTTACTTTTAGAGTACGGCATCCCTTTCTAAGTTGTAAATAATGTTGTTGGATCCTAGCCCTAATTTCTCATTTGGGTGTTTAATTAGGGATTCATTTCTAATCAAGCTTTGTCCCTTTCTTTTTCAGATGTCTGCTAACAACAACAACAACAACGCTTCTGGGTCATTCTCGTTGATGAACTTGTGTCAGAAAGTGACATTTGATGGTTCAAACTTCAACGAGTGGATGAGATACATTCGCATGATCACACGCTACGAGGACAAAGAATATGTCCTCGATGAAAAGCTTGAGAAGATCATCCCAGATGTTGCTACTCCTGAGGAACTGGCCGCCTTTGAGGCCCACGAGCGTGATGCCACGAAAGTTCACTGCATCATGCTGGCCACCATGAACCTCGAACTCCAAAAGTCCTATGAGGACATGTATCCATATGAAATGCATCAGGATTTGCTAGACAGGTATCACCAGAGCGCGAGGCAAGAGCGCTATGAGATCATTACTAGCATGATCACCGCTAAGATGGGGAGTGGAGAATCCCTAACCTCTCATTTGCAGAAAATGCAGAGGTATGTTGATCGTCTTCTCAAACTTAATGTTAAGTTTGATGAGGATTTGGCTATTGACATAATCCTCCACTCCTTGCCCTCCTGCTACAATCAGTTTAGGATGACCTACCATATGAACAAAGAGGAGGTCTCCTTGAGCAAGCTCCAAGGACTCTTGAGGACTGCTGAGAGCAACCTCAAAGACAAATCCGTTGCACCGTCACCTGCTGTGGCCGCTCCCGTGATGGCGATAGGTCAAGGAAAGGGTAAAAAGAGAAAGGCTCCATGTAAGAGCCACCATAAGGGGAAACCCCGTGATGGTTCGTCGTCAAGTGGGACCAAAGCAGGCCCCATTAAACCCTCTTCCGATCCTAAAGAAGCAGAGTGCTTCTATTGCCACCAAAAGGGCCACTGGAAGCGAAGCTGCCCACAATATCTGCAAGACATAAGAGATGGGAAGATCAAACCCACATTTGCAGGTATGTATTCTATTAAATCTAATAACTCATCATTTGCTACTTCATGGGTTCTTGATACAGGATGTGGTTACCACATTTGTTCTGATTTGCAGGGCCTAAAAAGAAGTAGGGAGATGGAGCATGGGAAGATGAACCTGATTATGGGAAACAGAAGATCGTCGCCTGTGACCAAAGTCGGTGTTTATTCTTTAGTGTTAAGTAATGGGTTAGGAATAGATTTAGAGAATTGCTGTTATTCGCCAGATATGGCAAGAAACATTATTTCTTTTCATGGGTTGTTTAGACAAGGTTTCAGATATTCTTTTGATAATAGTAATGGTTCTATTAATGTTTATTTGAATGGTGTCTTTTATTTCAATGCATTACCTTGTAATGGGATTTATGAATCAGTGATGATTGTTGATAATTTTGGAAATAATGTTTTGAATATTGATTCGTCTACTAGTCTAGACAAAGCATGCTTGTGGCATTGTCGTCTTGGCCATGTCAACAAGAAACGCATAGCCCAACTCCAAAAGGATGGAGTGTTGGAGTCATTCGACCTTAGGGACGATGACACGTGTGAGTCTTGTTTACTTGGGAAGATGACCAAGTCACCCTTTACTGGCACTTGTGAAAGGGGTGAGGGTTTATTGGATCTCATACACACCGATGTGTGTGGGCCCTTTAGATCCACCACAAGGGATGCTTGCCGCTTCTACGTGACTTTTACAGATGATTATAGCAGATATGGATATATCTACTTGATCAAGCAAAAGTCGGAAACCTTTGAAAAGTTCAAAGAGTTTAAGAATGAAGTGGAGAATCAGCTGGGCAGGAAAATCAAGATGCTTCGGTCAGACCGAGGAGGAGAGTACCTAAGTCTTGAGTTTCACGACTATCTAAAAGAATGTGGAATCGTTTCGCAATTGACGCCTCCGAGAACGCCACAATTGAATGGTGTGGCTGAGAGACGTAATCAGACCTTGTTGGACATGGTTCGTTCTATGATGAGTCGGACTTCGTTACCAATAGCTTTCTGGGGGTATGCCTTAGAGACTGCCGCCCGTATACTTAACTTAGTTCCCACTAAGAAGGTTTCCAAGACTCCTCACGAGATGTGGACAGGGAAGGCTCCCTCGTTGGCACATATCAAGGTTTGGGGTTGTGAGGCTTTCGTAAGACGAGAGACTCACGACAAACTAGAACCTCGTAGTGAGAAGTGTTATTTCGTCGGCTATCCACAGAAGTCTTTTGGCTACCTTTTCTATAGACCGAGTGACAATGTTGTCTTCGTTGCTAGAAGAGGAGTTTTCCGAGAAAAGGAATTGATAGGCCAAGAAGACAGTGGGAGGCAAATTGAACTTGAAGAAATTCAAGATCAAAGCGATGAAGGAACCTCTGACACTGGCACTCAACTTGAGGAGGAAACTCCTGTTGAACCTGTTGACGTGTCCTTACCTCTTCGACGTTCCTCTAGGGCTAGTGTTCCACCCCAGTTTTATGGTTTTCATATTACTACTGAAGGGGATACATTTATTAGTGATAGTACACTAGTAAATTTGGATGAACCTAGCAGCTATAAGGAAGCCATGGCAGGCCCAGAGTCTGCAAAATGGAAAGAGGCTATGGACAGCGAGATTCAGTCCATGTACGACAACCAAGTTTGGAATTTGGTTGATAATGTACCGGGTCGTAAGACAGTCGGGTGCAAGTGGATCTTCAAGAAGAAGACGGACATGGATGGGAAAGTGCATACTTATAAAGCGCGATTGGTTGCGAAGGGCTTTACTCAAACTCCCGGAGTTGACTATGATGAAACCTTCTCACCAGTTGCGAAGATAAAGTCTATTAGGGTGATGCTTGCCATAGCTGCGTTTCATGATTATGAAATATGGCAGATGGACGTAAAAACCGCTTTCCTCAATGGAAAGTTGGCTGAGGATGTCTACATGAATCAGCCAGAGGGTTTTGTCGATGTAAAGCATCCAAATAGAGTATGCAAGCTTGAAAAATCTATTTATGGATTGAAACAAGCATCTCGCAGATGGAATCTTTGTTTTGACGAGAAGGTTAAAGAGTTTGGCTTTCTGCGAAGCGAAGATGAATCTTGTGTGTATGTCAAAGCCAGTGGGAGTATAGTAAGCTTCCTCGTATTGTATGTCGATGACATACTACTCATAGGAAACGATGTCCCAACCTTGCAGGAAGTCAAGTCCTGGCTTGGGAAATGCTTCGCTATGAAGGACCTCGGAGAAGCCGCTTATATTCTGGGAATAAGAATAGTAAGAAACAGGGAAAAGAGACTGATAGGACTCAGTCAGGATACATACTTGGAAAAGGTACTAAAGCGTTTTAGTATGGAAAATTCCAAGAAAGGGGAGTTGCCAATCCAAAGCAATACCAAGCTGAGTAAGACTCAGAGCCCGAGCACAGAGACAGAGATAGCTGATATGAGCCGAGTACCTTACGCTTCCGCAGTGGGCTCTATCATGTACGCTATGACTTGTACTCGCCCTGATGTGGCCTTCGCTTTGAGCATGGTCAGCAGATATCAAGGGAATCCTGGTAGAGCACATTGGATTGCAGTTAAGAATATTCTTAAGTACCTTCGGAGGACCAAGGAATGGTTTCTAGTCCTCGGTGGGAGTGATGACTTAAGGGTACGAGGGTACAGTGATGCTAGTTTTCAGACGGATCGGGATAACTTCCGATCGCAGTCGGGCTGGGTCTTTACCCTAAATGGAGGAGCAGTGACTTGGAAAAGTTCCAAGCAAGAGACCGTAGCTGATTCAATGTGCGAATCAGAGTATATTGCGGCGAGCGAAGCGTCAAAGGAGGCTATATGGTTGAAGAACTTCATTGGAGACCTTGGAGTTGTGCCATCCATAAAGGAGCCCGTGGAAATTTTCTGTGATAATGAAGGAGCGGTTGCCTTAACCAAGGAACCAAGGGATCATGGCAGATCGCGACATATCGACAGGAAATACCACTTTATTAGACATCGGGTAGAAGAGGGACTCCTCGTTGTGAAGAGGGTATCGTCAGAAGATAACCCAGCAGATCCCCTTACGAAGGGACTGAGTAGGGTCAAGCATTTGCAGCACGCTAGGAGCGTAGGGCTGAAGGACGATATTAGTTTAGATTAGATAGGTAGGAGACTTGTAATAGATAATGTCATATTCAACAAATGATGATTAAATAAAGGTGTGTTATTTATAAGAAAGTTTCTATCTTGTGTTGATTATTTATCTATTGTGTCGATTTTGCATGTTTTGACTTCCTGAATAATAAGATTATTCGAACAGTTCACAATCGCTCATATGTTGGAAGTAGATATGAAGGAAGATTGTCATAAATTTGTTTGTAGATTGTCTGAAAAGTTTTAGACATAGCAAAGGTTTGCTGCAAAGTTTATGAGTGCTTATGAAATTTGTATTGAGCATTGAAATAGACCCACACTTGCTGGTATTACTTCATGAATGTTATCACAAGTGATCGCAAGATGATAATATCATATAATCTTTAAACCTAGAGATATGGTTATTGTTTGCTAGTTGATTATACATTGATAATGCGAAAACACATCAGTAACTTGATGTTATAAAACGTATTATTGTGTGTGGTTTAACTAGTAAATGATAAAGGCATATTAGTCAACGTTTTCTGTTCCTTTTATTCTATAAGGATAAAAGCGATATCTCGGCCACTTGATAATTTGGTTTGACTTATGTGCCGGGCCCGGTCAGGATAAAGTTGATGTGTTCAACTGAGTTCTATGTCGAACAAATCAGAAATCAAGAAATAGAATGCTAGACAATAAGTATTGTTAGCATGATATCTAGAACAGAGGATTATACGATCCCTTATCTAAAGGACAGATTATTCGTTAGAGTTGACAGCGGCTATTGAAAGCTACGATTGCTATCGGGTACGGAAGTTATACGTGAGATATAGTTACTAGACTTATCCAAGTGGGAGACTGTTGGATTAGTGTCTAAGTTAGTAACCATATTTGGTATATACTTGACCCGAGTGTGCATGGTCCTTTTGGGTTGCCTTCACCAAAGCAACTTGACAAGGTAATTTGATATGAGAGAGGAGATATTATGATTTATTAATATATTATAAGAATAATATATTAAAAGAGAAATCATATTTATTTAATTAGTATTAGTCATAAATTAATTAGGAATTAATTTGGTGACTAAAAGAGATTAATTAAATAAAAGGGTATAAACTGTCAAATGTGTGATAGTTGAGTTTTGGGCTAGGAAACCTAATGGACTAAGGGGGAACGAAATTATGATGAAGGATCATCATATTTTCGTCCAAAGGCCTCATTCCATAAGGCTCCTTGGGCTGCTTGGTGGCTAAGCTGTCCATTAGGGTTTTGACTGAAACCCTAGCACCCTATAGTATAAATACATGCCCTATGCTTCAATTTGAGGCCACTTGATTCCAAGGAAACCCTAGGGCCGAAATTAGCATCATTCCTTCTCTCTCTTAGTTGCCTTCTTGCTTCAAGGTGTTTGTGAGCCATTAGAGGCACTACAATTGTGGTGCTTGCTTTCAAGAGTTCAAGAGAGTTCAAGAGATCAAGGAAACTAGTTGTTTTTGCTATATAACAACAAAGATATGTTTACTACACTTCTATGTAATTTTCGAAAATTATAGAAGCATGCCAGGGTTTATTTTGTGTTCATAAAGTTGTATGTCTTATAGTGAAAACATAGATCCAACTAGGGTTGCATGCACACATAGGATTGTTTGTATAAAACCTATCACCAATATCAAAATCAAAGCTATGAACAGAGGAGAGATTAAAGAAATAGAAGAAAAAAACATTAGGAAGAGAGAATAAACGTAGCATATCTTAGTCGGGCTAGGGTGTGGAAATTTGAGCAGTCTCTGACGAGGTCACATGAGCCTGAGGTCGCCGGAGGAAAATACCCCTAAGGTCGTTGAAGGAGAAGTGAGAAAAGATGTTGCCGACGAGGTGAGGCGAGATCATCGATCGATTGTTGCAGAGGCCAGAGAGCACCAAGTGTTTCCGTTCTTGAAAAAAAAACCCTAGTCCCTGCGATTTTGTGGAATTTAGTAGTATTATCCTTGCTTGTCTTCTTCTCTTCTTCTTAAATCTTAATAACAATCTCTATGAAAGCGCAGGTTGGCTTTTTAGGTTAGAGAGAGAGAGAGAGAGAGAGAGAGGAAGACGAAGAGGAGCGGGTTTTAATTTTTCACATGGAATAGGTGGGGTTTTAATTTTTGGGGATTTCATTTCCCCCGTTCAAGAACGCGCGTTTTGAGTAAAACATAAAACGGCATTCACAAAGGGCGCACATTTTAGATAAAGTGCCCTCCGTGTTTTTATTTTTTTATATGAGACACTAATCTAAGGGCACGCAATAATGCGTGACATAAATCCTTAAATTTTTTGAAGAGACGACACTTTTTTAATATCACTCCCTTTAGCGTAACATAAATCACTGAGTGTCGTGGTTTGCGCGTCGTTAAAGGGTCTTTTTCTTGTAGTGGATATGACTTTATTTTATATAAATTGGTATTCAAAATCTTTATATAAAAAGCATTTTGGTAATGGGAATTGTAAAAATTTCTTATAAGTATGATCTACTTACATATTTTACAAATAATGTATTTTTTGGATTTAAGCAAACGATACTTCTAAAAGAGTCTAAATATACCTTTTTGACTAAATTATTTTATACTTTTGATAGAAAATAATGTGTTAATAAAAGCTAGTCAACCAGATAAATTTTATAAAACGCTTTTAGGTATGAAAATATTTTGCGTCAAAACCTATAGAACTCACCAATAATTTTCTTGATGCATCTTAATGCATATATTCTCAAGTTATTTAGCAGGTCGGAGGTGTTCGCTCAGAAGTTTCTCTGTTATTTTCATTATACCTTTGAAAACGTTGGATTGTTAGGCATATGTCTCGGTTTAGGAATAACCATTGTCAATGTAATTTCTATTTCGGTAATAATAAAAGATTATATTTGTATTGTTCAGTGTTTGATTAATAACTGTGATTACTGGTTTACGTCGCACACCTCGGCGTTTCCGCCACCGGCCGAGGGTGTGACACAAAAACATAATATCTATATTTATATACTTATATATATAATAATTGCTTATTTATATTTACTTGGTTTAAACAATATGAGAATTTATAATTATATATATATATATATATATATATATATATATATATATATATATATATATATATATATATATATATATATATATATATATTCATATATCTTAGAGATCCCTAATCCAATGGAAAAAAGAAATTATTGAAAATGAAACAACTGATAAGAGATCGAAAACAAAAGTAAAAGGTATAATTCAATCACATGTGGTTAGATACATAAACATGCAACACTTATTTAATCACATTTGATTAACATCTATTTTAAAAAATCGGAACTTCTATCACAGGAGAACTAATAAATGTATACTTCATTTACATCTGAGTAGACAAATAAACATCCAAAAATATGGTTTAATCACATGTGATTACCATCTTTGTCATACACAAAAACATCCAAGAGTATGGCTCAATCACATGTGATTAATATATGCTCTTAACATTTTATGGGTAGATATTATAAAAACATCTTCAATAACATGTGATTAACATGTGTTATGAATAATCTATTCTTATTTATAATGATTTTTTAAATCACATTTGATATATTGATTATATATGTATGTATGTGTGTGTGTGTCTATATATATATATATATATATATATATATATATATATATATATATATAAAGTGATATAAAGTGATATCAACTGCTAGTTTATCAAGAGAATGAGTATGTTTCGTTTTGAACGCCATTGGAACTTTGACTTTAGAATCACCCACCATTCCGAATTTCACCAGTCAAAATGGGTCAATAACAATCACATGTGATATGCCAATCATGTAATGTGATTTTTTTAAACTAGTAATTTTCTAAACTTACTATGTAATTCATGATAAATTCTAATACAAATATGAACTTGCATACATACTTTATGATACAACTCAAAGTATACGTCCATACGATTCCAAAAATATAGAGAACGTCTAAATCTGACTTCGTTTGAAGAAGTTATAATACACCCTAACACTATAAATATCTATAATAAGAGGAATTTAAAATAGACTTATAATTAGCTATTGGAGTCTAAAATAGAGTTGTAGTACTCGTAAATACCTACGTATGGATATAAAGAACATCAAAAATAGAGTTGGTATGCAAAAGTTACGACCTTCCGAAGATACAACTGTCAGAAACCCTAATCTGACTAAACTCACGACGTGAGGAGTCAACACACACTAATTGGTGCTAGAAAACACACGTTAAGGCTGTGGTATGACTCATGGAAGTTCACGACATGAACCTATCATGTTCACGACGTGAATGGGCCCAGAACAGCCTATAAATAGCGATCAAAGCTCATTCAATCCTTACACCTTCTCCTTTCATTCTCTCTCGTTTCCGAAGGCCATTACCCTTCCTGAGCCTAACAATGACGAGACTCTGACCTTTTAAATTCTATAGATCACACTACTAGGGTGAGTTTCAGGGCCCCATTTTTAATGTTTTCGGGGGAAACACATACTAAATATTATATATAAGTTAATACTATGTCTATATGATAGTATGTTTGTATCAACATAGATAGTTATATTAGTTGGGATATAGTTGTTTTGTATATGATATTTTTAAAACATACAACTATCATAAACTTGTTAGCATGTTATTATACTAACGTAGGCCCTGAGTTATACTTGGGAGTTCTATATATATATATATATATATATATATATATATATATATATATATATATATATATATATATATATATATATATATATATATATATATATTGTGTGCAATATAGTTCCGGAGTTATACTCGCAAGTTCTATATACTAATTACTAAGTATGTTGCTATTGTTGCTTTTATGTCAAGATAAAACCTGGTTTTAACTCAAGTTATAGCTGTTGTACTGCCTAAGTATTATAAATATTAGGAGTAATGCTTAAAGCATAGTCTAATAACTTAAGGTTTTAAACACGAATATGCTTTTACTACAACAACTAACGGAACTCGACAAGTCTACATGTGCTATTGTATTCATCAACTAAGATTGGAAATCTTAGGGAAAATCCTCTGACCTGTAACCGTTAATCTTGTGCGACTGCGGAAGTCGTGTATGAATAAGATACGGGTTGACAACCTCACTCGTGGTTGCTAGCAACAGCCAAACTTAAGCGAGTGACCAACTGTCCTTTTATATTTTATTGTTCCGACGTTGATGAAGCGTATGGAACTTATCTTAAGATGCGAAACTTGAAGTATCAAGCAGAGGTTTGAAACTAGTCATACAACCACGGTTACGGACTCATGGTAGCACAACTTTAAAAGCATTATACTTTGTCGATATACAAGTATGAATGTTAAGTATAAGTTTCCCAAAAACTTATACTCTAAGTACAAGAAACTTGTAGGTATACTACTTAGTCATTAAGTAGACAACTATACCTATACTACATACTCGTATATAATTTAAATAAGATTTACATGTAGCTGTTTTTACTCGTATAAAATTGAAATAAGATTTATACGTAGCCGTTTTTACTCATATAGAATTGAAATAAGATTTATAAATAGTCTTTTTTACTCTTATAGAATTGAAATAAGATTTATATGTAGCAACCTATGTTTGTATGGAATTACAAACACCTATATGCATAGTATATGAAACTTATAGGTATACGACTAAGTAAACCATTATACCTACGATCTATATATACTATATAGAAACAAGTATGAATCAGAATAATATTTTCAAACTATGATCTATACTTTATGAACTCGGAAAGAGTATTATTTTTACTCAGAGTCAAAACCTGTGAACTCATCAACTTTATCTTGACGTATTTTCAAAACGCATGTGTTTTCAGGAACTTGAGAAGCTGGAATAATTTAACTTTCTATTATCAGTAAAGGTACGTAGTTTATAATAATTCTTTTGTATTGTTCAATATATATTTGATAGCTATGATACAAGGAATGATGTTACACCGCCCGGTGTTTCCGCCGCCGGCTAGGGGTGTGACATTATTCTCCCCCTCAACCCGATATGGGAATACTTCAGAATCAAATCAAGGAAAGGTTGGGGTCGAACCAGAAATATTTTGAGAAACATGAGTGGCAACTGAGGATGGTCTTGATCGAGATTCCGAATGAAGAGCAGTTTTTGGTTGTCTAAACAGGATCTCGAAATCAACTTAATAGATAACAAGAGGATTCAGAGACCCAGGAGGTGGAACATGGAACTTCGAGATATGTGTTGTAACATGAGTAGGTTCTGAGTTCCGAACAAAATTATCATCAAAAGTGATGTCAAGGCTTTCTTCAATTACATGATTTCTACAATTCAAAACTTGGTAAGCTTTTGATTTGGCTAAGTATCCCAAAAATTTAGCTCCATAGGATTCCGATACAAACTTGGTGAGTTGATGACGATTGTTTTTGATGAAACATATGTAGCCCAAATTGTGTAAGAACAAGATACTTGGTTCTGATCATTCATTGCTAAATATAGTGTCTATTTTAAATGATGGTTGATGATACTTTGATTTTGAGTGAAGCAAGTTGTTGAGACTGCTTTGGCCCAAAGATAAAGAGGAAGATTTGCAAAGTTCATCATTGACCGAGCGGCTTTAACCAGAGTTTGGTTTCACCTTCCAACAACATCATTTTTTATGTAGTGTAGGGAGCAGAAAATTTGTGTTCAATGCATTTGTCAGTAAGAAACTTTTTAATTGTGGCATTTGTGGACTTGGTTCCATTGTCAGTTTGAATTCTTCGGACAGACAGTTTAGTTAGAACTTCAAATACTTTGATGAAATTTATAAGTTTGGAAGCATTTTCCGATTTTAGTCTTAAGAAGAAAATGCAGGTGAACCTTTTGTAGTTGACAACAATCAAAAGAATGTACTTTTGTTATGTAAGCTTTTTGTACGGCAGATGGTCCACAAAGATCAATAGGAAGAAGTTCAAATAGTTGTAAAATGGATTTTTTTTTATCAAAACAAGACGAATTTTCTTTGATTGCTTCCCAAATTCAGATGCAGCGCAGAGATGCTCATTCTCAAATTTGAGGAGTGGCAAACCTCAGACCCATTCGCTAGAAAGCAAATCATTCATGTATCCGAAGTTGAGTTGAGCAAGCCTCTGATGCCATAACCAACTTACATCAGGAACAACTTTTGATATAAGACACAATTAAGGCTTCCCTATGATCATATTAACATCTATATAATACATATTTTGATTCGATCTGATTTAATGAGGCATTGTTTTTGGTCTTCTATCATAACATAACTACACTTCTTACAGAAGCCAACCCTCCGATTTGCATCAGTGAGTTGGGCCACACTTATTAGATTATGTTTGAGATCGGCCACATAATCCACTTTTGTGATAGAGAAATTGTTGTTGGTTAAGATGCCATAACCTCGAATTTAAGAATTTGAGTTGTTGCTATACATAACATAACCAGTGTTTAGAGCAAGCTTCAGATCACGTAGAAAATCCTTCTTCCCAGTCATATGCATGGAACAAGAACTATCAATAAACCATATTGTATCTTGTTCCGAAGCACAAAATTCCTACAAAAAATAATTGAGTTTTGGAGGTTTTAGGCTCCAAGTTATATTTGTGAACTTTAGCATGGGCTTTGGACTTATTTTGTGATTTTGAGTAGTTGGTGTCTCAAAATGCTTTTTCTGAGATTCTTTTGGGAATATGCAGAATGCAAAAGTATTTTCATTGATCCAAAAGTCATACTCAACTATTGGTTGTTTACACACTACTTTCCTCAGAGGAACAGTTTTCCAAGATGCTTCAGGAAGAACTGTGTTTCGAGATGTTTCAATTGAGTTTTCATTCCTTTTTTACTTTTCATTCAAACTTTTGAATTGATCCTTTAGAACCTTTCTGAAAAACAATGTTCCGACTATCTTTTCCTTTATTCATTGCATTCGTAGGTACATTTGATTTGGGAATTTTTTTTGTTTGAAAATCGTGCCATCCGAGTTAGAGAATTAGAAGACTGTCCAATAGATGGATTGATGAAACAATGCTTAATTGGAACTAGAATCGACTTGGAGACAACTTTTAAGTTGGAGACACATGAATCAAATGAGTTGTCGTCATCACTATAAAATTTTGCATCACTATCAAGAGACACCCAAAATGAGTTAGGCTGATCTGAATCATGTCCACATGTCTCAAGAATGATTTCCTTAACAACACAACTGTTTGGAGGACCAGAGTTTGAAATACACACTCGAGTACCACTTGTGTTGTGAGAAAGTTCCGAATACGGATTCAGGTCCCGAGATATCAGAGGTGGAAATTGCATGGAATCAAGACATGTAATAGTGACTAGTTTGAACTCAGGAATTAATGATTAATATTTGTATGGGGTCTCGCAAAGGGACGATAATGGTGAGACAGGGGTATCCGAATAAGTATGATTCAGAATGTCTCCCATGAATGTTAAATTTTGAAGTTCCTTTAAATGAGGAGAAATAGGTTTCGGAAACTGGCTTCCAAGACTAGGCGGTTTGAGCCAAGGGTGACGAAAATTATGTTTCATTCTTTCATTAGCTTCTAGAACATCGATTGAATTATGCAAACTATCACTTTTAGCATTAAGATGCTTGTTGCACTTAACCCAAATATTTCTTTCACCAATTGAAATATTCACATTTTTCATTCAAAATAATACATTTTTCTTTGGCCATTATAAGTTCTCTCTCTAATGATTCAATCTTAAGCTTGTGGTCTTCGAATTGTAATCTAACTCAGGTCAACTCACTATCCAACTTCTCACAAACTTGTGTGGAAGACTCGTACATTTTATGAATAATTGTCATATTTGATTGAATGTGGGTAAGATAAGGTTCGCAAACAGATAAATAAAAATTACCATCAGTAATCATATATTTTACCTACTGGATGATGCTTCGGCCAGGTGGATTGTTGTTAGCCATGTAATAGTAACTTTGCTCAGCATCTTCATCATCAACTTCCGAACTAGAAGACCAAAGTCCTTCATCACACTCAATTGTTTATCTATCCATAAGAAATAAGTTTCTCCTAGATTTTCCTTCACCTTCATCACCAGATAATCAATACACATCAACATTTCTTGAAACCGTGGTGACAAATGCCTTTTCACTTTCAGCAAGCTCTTGTGCTCGATGAGAATAGTAGGCATAGTCTCTCACCTTTGGTTTTTATGGAACATCAGCCAAACAGTCCTTCACATATTGGTTTCCTAGACCATAGCAACTTTGTTCAACATCTTCATCATCAACTTCCGAACTAGAAGACCAAAGTACTTCATCACACTCAATTGTTTATCTATCCATAAGAAATAAGTTTCTCCTAGATTTTCCTTCACCTTCATCACCAGATAACCAATACACATAAACATTTCTTGAAACCGTGGTGACAAATGCCTTTTCACTTTCAGCAAGCTCTTGTGCTCGACGAGCATAGTAGGCAGAGTCTCTCACCTTTGGTTTTTATGGAACATCAGCCAAACAGTCCTTCATATATTGGTTTCCTAGACCACAATTGTGATAAACAATCTTGTATTTATCTAAGTTTAAAACATCCTGAGGTTCCGAGGAGCGATTAATTAGCAATGGTAGGTTGATATGCTATTGGATTCTTGGTTGGTTTTGGGTAAGGTTGAGGATTTATCTGATGAGGATCCTAAAATTTGTGTTGACGAGGTTTTTGATTAGGATTCCAAGGTCGTCTATACCTCATAGACAGAAGTACAAACTCTTGCTAGAAACGAAGTTCGGAATCAACGCCTTCTACATCAAAGTGTTCTTCATATGGATAATTCAAAACTGGTGGAACAGGTGCAATAGATGGAGTGGGTCGAGTTGTTTGAACATGTGGAATTGGTGGAATGGATCAAAAAGGGTCCAAAATAGATGGGTTCGGAAGTAATGGATTGGCTGAACACCAAAGTGAGAGGACCTCCTAAGAGTTCTCTTAACGTTTGAGAAACATTGGATTCACGACCTTGTAGTTCGTCAAAGAAATGGTAGAGCTTCATTTTCTTCAAAGATCCATTACTCTGAAGACATAAATTAATGTTTCCCCATCCTTTTCCTAAACCGTTGATGAATTTGAGGTTGTACTCAAGTGGAGTTCAAACTACTCCATGTCCTGTCTTGTTGTTCACCATGATCCTATACCGGTTTGATGCAGAGGAACAAGATTCACCAAGGATAATAGTGAAGGTGTTGAGGTCGTTTACCACAGATTTCAAATGCTTATCCTTCATATTCTCTGATCCTTCAAAAAATATTGAAGTGTATCCCAAATTTCTTTTGTAGATATGCACAACCTAATTTGCTCAAAGACATATGGAGGTACACTAAATACCATTTCATAGAATGGGATTTGATCTGCATGGAGCTTGCCTTATCAATATCAGTTAGTGGTGCTTGACAAGTCTCCTCTTGACCCACGAGAGTGGTAACATCATCTCAAACCACTTATCTTACAGGAACATGAGGACCTTCTTATACTAACCTCCATATTTCTTCACCACTACTAGAAAAAAGGCCTTTTACGACGCTCATTGCGCGTCGTAAAACGCTCAGATGACGCGCAAATGCGTGTCAAGGAAGGTCCTGTCATAAAGAGAAACGACAGGCTTTTGCGTGTCGTCTTTAGACGACGCGCATTTACGACGCGCATTTATGACACGCAATGCGTATCATTAAAGCTGCTGTCAAGAAAGGCCATGTCATAAATGAAGATGACACACATTTTTGCGTATCGTAATTAAATTTTTTTTTTAAAAAAAAAAATTTATTTACAGGTTTACTAATTTTCAAATTAAATTTTCATTTTCATATCTCATAGTAGAAAATAAAATACCATATATAAAAAATACAATCCATTACACAAAAGTTAATATCATACAAATAATCATTCTCAAGCTTTAAAGCATCAAATGATGAGAAATTGCAGAAATCACAATTTCTTGAATGTAATTACTGATAAACATTGTGTCTACTTGACAAATTAAACCTATATCATCACATTTGCTGCAACCAGGCTTGTTTCATGCTCTGCATCACATCTTTATACACCTAAAGGATGAAAGCAAAAAGATTAGAATTAGCCATAACAATATAACACCATTTATATGCATAAATTCAAAAATATTGTTACAAATTTTCTTCTACTTAACCAATATGATAAATAAGTTTAAAACAAAACAATGAAAATAAATTACCATTTATTTAAGTAACTTGTACTCTAACAGGAGAATGCAACAGTGGATAGAGCTAATACATAAGTAACTTGTAGTCTAACATTTGACACTATAGAAGACTCAAATAACATGAAGGGCAAAAAGGTAATCGACACATATTGTTACCTGTTTCTGAGGTTTTGCCATTGTATATGAGGTAAACAAATTACCCTTTATTTAATTACAGTAATAAACTAAAACTGTACAATATCACAATAAAAAAATAACATGATAATTAATCATAATAATTGGAAAAAAAGTGAAAATTATAAAACAATCTAGATATTCATTATAGTAAATTAACAAAAATATAAATTAAAAAGAGAGATGTATCTCTGGGGGAAACTGGAAAAGAAAAAGTGAATTGTTTTATGGAATCATCACTTTCCTAACTTAACCCACTAGGACATTTTGTTAACATCAAGTAAAAAAGAAACTGTTAAACCATTAAATTTTTTATAAACATCATATATCCAAACAATAGTTGCTCATGAGAAAAGCTCCTTCACAAAAGCACATGTGAAAAGCTGTAGAGTTGGAATGTTTTGAGGATTTATCAGCATCTGATATGGAGATGCTCATGCTCCCATTAAGACCATTACTTTTAGAGTTGGAATGTTTTGGGACAGGAGTCTCCTTCACAAAAAGCATTTATTTCTTCCAAGAGATCTCAATAAAAAGTGCAAGACAATATATATTTTTCAGATTAAGCAATAATATTTTATTATTTTTTTAGATTACCTGTGGAAATGCATAAATTGCACGCAAGATTCTTGCATAATCAGTTCCAAGCATTTGAATAACAATGTATGCTAGTAATGTTCCCCATAGCCTGCATAAATAAATATAAATACATAAATAAATAAAGTATTATTAGTGGAAGGTAAAAAAGGAATAATACATAGGACCAAGTAACACCATTATGCTCCTAATTAACACCAAGATTTCGCGATGCATCACCTGCTAACCCCTGTTCACAAAATCACCAATCCATAAACAATATTTTCACTAAAAAAAATTCACAACTTAATATTATATTATATTTATATTTAATATCCAAAAATATGCAAATAACAACAAAATAAAGAGATTGTGATAATATAAATATATTATATTTATATCCAAATCCAATCACCTGTTTTGATGCATGTAAAGCTGATCTTGACTCCAAGTTTATAGCTGCCATTCGTCCACCCTGATAACAAATCAAAACATTAACATATCAGATATATATATATATATATATATATATATATATATATATATATACACACACACACACACCTCTTTGAGAACTTCCTTCTTTATTTGATAATTACCAGCTTCCTTCAAAGTATAATGTCTTTAAGATTTTTTTTTTTTTTTTTTTTTTTTTTTGAAATCGTAATGATAGAATGAAAGAATAAAATAAAATAAAATAAGCCAAACAGAAAGTACGTTACTAATTCTTGGATTTGGATGTGAATATATAGGTTATTCAATATCTACATTCTGGGATAACTTATGCTATAGATCTTTTATCACTTATACATCAGCTATTAATAAAAGCATATGCAAATTACAAGATTACCAAGTGGAAACAAACTACAACATGATTTATATAAATATAATATCAATCACAAATCATTTGTTATAATACAAATGACATGCAAACTAAGAGTGAAAAGACCACTTACCACAATGACATAAATTCGCCCTTTGCAAGCATGAAATTGGCTTCCTAACAACACCTTTAATTTGTACATCGTGTAGCTGAAATTTTGTTCCTTTTTGCAATTTTTGTACATCATAGGAGATTAGATAGATTTGATCATTTCATTTGTTGTTCATCATCTTATCAAGAACTGTATTAAGATCCACAAAGATTCATTTTCTATGAGCTTTCTCACAGAAGCTCTTACAAGGTCCCTCCTGAAACCCATTGATGTGACCTTATCCACTATATCATCTACTGAAACTGTATTACCATTTCCTTCTATAATTAACCTGTCTTCTACATCAACACCATTTGGTAATGCATGAGGCAGTGGTTGGGTTTCAAAAAGAAACCATTATATAATGTAAAATAACTAGAGTTATAGAAAGAAATCATGTAAATGCTTAGTTTTTCAATTTCTTTATGGTTTTGCATTTTTACAAACACCTGGTATATACTATGCAGTTGTACATTTACCATCAAAATAAAATCAAAAATTCATTCTCTACATACATAGCTAGAACCAAAAATCTTTTTGACTGCTATAAATAAACACTCTATACTTGTATTATATCTATATATGCTCTCGCCCATACTCCCACACAATCGCAAGCATGCTCTGGATTGGATCTCTCATAGATCTCACGCTATCTCAAAATTTATGAGCATGCAGAGAGCCCCAAATTAAAATAAGAAAATGATAAAGTAAGAGAAATAAACCTAGAGCGCATATATGGAGAAGAAGAGAATGATATTCAAACCTAGTGCCTCTTCCATTTTCGTTTCCTAATTTCCGATGCTTCCAATCCGACCATGAACCTCCGACTTCTAATCCCATATCTGACCTTGTGAGGTCCAGAACATAAAATTCTTGTTTTTGAGAATCTCCACTACCGATAAAGTTCCTTCATCGTTCCTGAAAATCAGGTCGAATATATGAAGTCAAAAAAGATCACATACGATAAAAACCCTAAAGAAGAATTGATAGTAGAGTAGATGAAGGGAAAATAAATTGGAAACCGAAGGAAACAAAGACACAGTAAAACCTTACCAAGAATCAACGGTGGAGTTAATCCATAACAATCAACCACTTCTGTAATTTCGGTGGACCGACTTCCTAAATTAGGGATAAAAGCAACATCCATCGAGGGCAACACAGATGGAACAAAATCCGACAGAGAGGACAAAGGGGGTGTGGAAGAAGAAGAGCAATTGAACAGCAAATGACAAAAATTTGAGACCCAGCCCATTCACAATCGGCATGAGAGACTCAACCGCTGCGCACACAGTAACTTCATCCGACTCCAGCAAATCAGTGACCAAAAACGATAGGGAGGAGGAGGATGAAGGGACACGGGAAAGCAATCAGAGTAGGGACCAATACCCTAGGGCTTCTTTCTTTCTTATTGGAAGAGGCGGGGGGGGGGGGGGGGGGGGGTTAAACTTTCAGATAGAATAGGCGGTTGTTTAATTTTTGAGGATTTCATTTTCCCGCTTAAAACGCGTGTTTCGTTAAAGAAATATAAAGTGACACACTTAGATGACACACAGTTTATGATAGGCGCCCTCCGTATTTCCTTTTTTTTCTTCTCTGACACTAATTATAGGGGGCATGCACAAATGCATGTCCTCTATCCTTCAGATTTTGCAAAACTGACATTATTTTTTTGGGCACGTACAAATGCGTGTCCTCTATCAGCGCGTGTCATTGTTTGCGTGTCATTAAAGGGCTATTTTCTAGTATCACACCTTTTTAATTACCAAGAAAAAATATCTCCATTTGAACTTTCCAGTGATCATACTTTTCAACAACTAGCAACGAGGCATGTGATGGGCAACCCACGCTATTTGCTATTTGCATTGAATACATTTGTTGAGATTGATTAGAAGCAGCCATTGAAGTTAAGATTTAGAGCTAAAGTGGTATATATATAAACACTTTTATCTAGAACACATAAATGATTGAGATAGCAAGCTAATCATCAACCGACTGTAATTTTGTTCTTATGGATTCAAAGGAAAACCACTTAGGCTATGATACCAATTGTGAGTTCTCATATTTGCATGGACAAGGTTTAAAAATTCAAACCTTGAATTAACTTAAGATCAGTGATTGCTTTTAATGTGATTCATGTCAATTCCGGTAAACCAGTCTTGTCTCGAAATACATATACTCAACAAAGTGCTCAATATGGCGTAATAATAAATATGAACAATGTAAGCCACATTAAGAATACGGAGAATGTCAGAGCGAATGATTGCAGGAATGATTCTTGATTTGATGGGAGAGAAAAATGTGCACAATTCTCTATTTGATACAAAGGTTGAGAACTCCTTAAATAATCAAGGAGTTACTAAAAGACAAAATAGATAAAGTGTACACGGACTGAGGAACGACTGAAGATCAACATACTAACACAACTGTTGTTGTTGATCGTGTCTCTTGTACTATACAAAAAGACATCAAGAACAATACAAAATAGTACTTAGAACATTTAATGCATTACAAACTTAAAATCCTTCCAAACAATGATTAATTCGGATAAGTCTTCACCTTGGAACTTTTTCATTTCGGACTCATTTTCAACCTTGGACAGTTGCATCTTGGATTGTATAAGGATCACTTTTTCATGTTCCAACATCTATAAAATCCATCAACGGTATCATAGCTTTGGCTTGTCGAACATTGATTGCACATGAGATGGATTGAAGAAAACAATTTTCGAAAAAAAAATTAATGATCTCAGGACGTGACAGAGCCTATGTCACAATGTGAGATGTGTTTTTCCATAATTTTGTATGTTGAATCTGATTTATTGTATTATTTTTGGTAATTATCTGCTATTGATTCTGCTTGATTCCAAATTTTTGAATGCCTTATGTGATAATTAATGAAACCCTAAATATTAGGTGATATCCTTATTTGATAATTTTTAATTAGATAAATTAAATTGAATCATCCCTTATGAATTTAATAATTGATTTAAGTATAAGACCACTTAAAAGATAATTATAAATTCATATTAGGTTTAAACTGATTAACTAATTATAAGATTAATTTAGATAATTAATGTTTGAACCTTATAATTTGAAAAGATTCGAAATACACCTTATAATATATATATATATATATATATATATATATATATATATATATATGATTAAACATTTAATATATTATATGTATAAGAATAGTAAGAAAAATCGCTAGTATGCTTCATTGACGAAATCATATTATAAGGGGGGTATAAGGAAGCGACCTATAATCTGGTCGTTGAATGGGTGTCTATTCTCAGCCGCCGCTCCCTTGTTTGGTAGAGGGTCGTTAGCCGAACGGATTTGATAGGACATAACCTCTTAAAAGTATAATGCTATTAAAGTACTAGAAGCCACTTTATAAATCCCACTCTAGTTACTTTAGGAAAAATGTGAAGTGTATGCTAATCCATAAAAACGCACATCACTCTTTATATGTCGTTAGTGGAGTGTGCGTGGCTAACTGGCACACTAATTTGAGACTATAAAAATGAGATTATGGAACAACTAGAAAATTATCATTATTGATCGATCATGTGTGGTTTACCGGTACATCAATTCAAGATGATAAATGACCTCAAGGTTGTAAAGCGGGTTTGCACAATTATTCACTTCTTAATTGTGATCATCGGCATCCCAGTCACAATTAGTAAGAGCATAATCCGAGATTAAACATCTCATTGATAAGGTTCATTGAATCTCAAAAGATCTAGGAGTTTTATATGACTAAATTTAGTAAAAGCCTTACCTACCTAAAATAGATTCACAATTTGATTATGACATCTTTCTTCAAAGTTCAAATCGAAAATATGGATCCTAGCCTTAATTTAATTTATGGGTTAATAATTAACGATTAAAATAAAATAACTTGAATTCACTCTTCTCCCACCTTATTTGTTTTATGAAGATAGAAATGGTCTTCCTCATTCTTCTGGAAATGTTTTTCATCGTTCTTCTAGAGATAGTCTTCCAGATTCGAGTCAAGGTGGAATGTTTTCCCTTATTTGGTTAATGGCAGAATTGGACATCATCTTTCTCCAAATCTTTCACCTCTTCTTCTTGTGACACTCCCAACATCATGTTTTCCTCAAGTTCAAAGATATGAGATTAATTCTACCTTATTGGCATGTAAATATCAAGATGGAAGCTCTGTATGTGCACATGTTCTGAAAATGAAATCGTACATTGACAAATTGGGTAGAATTGGTGTCATTTTTTGAAGGAGCAAGCCACTTAGTTGTTTCTTCTCTCACTTCCAAAGTCATATAGTAAGTTCATAGAGAACTTTTATTTGAGGAATCCTAATGTGACCCTAATTGATCTGATCAAGATGTTTATAGTTGTTGAAGCAGAAATGGTTAAGAACACATCTGAAGCGGAGTTGCGTAAAGTGTCTAATTATGAGTTCCATGCACGTTGACAATGGTAACATCGGTGGTCCAGAAAAGATTTCTCTTCTAAATCAAAAGGTTCATCCAAGATCAAATCGTTTGATTATATGGTAAAGAGAAAGTTCAATTATGGGATCATTCCATGTACTAAACCCAAAGAGTCCATTTGTTTCTACTGACAATTGAAGGGACATTCGTTGTGAAGCAGCCCAAAATACCCGGAGGATCTTAAAGATTGGGAAGTCAATTCGTGTGACTCTACTTCAGGTACATCCATTATCAAACTCCAAAAGTTTCTATCCTTAGAATCTTAATACATGATGTGATGTTCATATTTTGATGGCATTGCAAGATCTAAAAGAAGAAAGGAAGCTTGAGTAAAGTGAGCTAAATGTGATTGTGAGAAATTGACTTTCATAACATAGTTTGATGATCAAAATTTCGAGCTACTACTAAGGAGTTAGGATGGTTTTAATATATTGTTATTACTCTTCAGAGATGTCTAGAAATATAGTTTTTTCATTTTTATGCATTGTAAAGATTTGTTCCAATTTTCCTGCTAAAAATAAAATGAACTTTTCGTTTATGCAGTTGACTTATCTTATGCTTCCTTACAATGACATTAATGAAAATTGTTGGTTATGTTTCTAATAATAGAAATATTAATAATGGATATTAATTCTTCAAGAACGTGGTTGTGGTATTATCATAATTGATCAAGTGAAAAGAAATCTTATCACCAACTCTTAATTGGACATAAACTTGGAGTCATACAATTTGAATTGCATGATGCATGAAAATCTTGTTCATTGGAAAATTATGACTAAATCATTGTTCACATGTTTGTATGAAACAAGTGAAGGATTGATGGATCTAATACATGTTGATATGGACCCATCATATTCACCACAAGGGACGATAACTCTTCGTCATGATTTACTGATGATTAAGTAAATATGATTATATTTATAACATTAAGCATCATTATGAAACTTTTGAAAAAGGTTCAAGGAATACCAGAAAATATAGAAGAATCTACTACGTAGAAAGATAAAAGATTCACCAATTCTTAAAAGAAAGGAGAATACTTAGTATCAAGCTTTATAATAATCTTGGTAGTTCTGGAATTGTATCACAATTAATCGTCAAAGAACATCTTAGTTCAACTGTATGACTAAAAAAGGAATCAAGCATTGTTGGAAACAGTTTGAAGATAGATGAGTCATACGTTGTTCCAATCAAGTTTAGTAGTCTGAATTCAGTCGTCATCAATCGGGAAAATTGAATAACAGAGTCTTGGACTATGAGATTGATTCAAATCCATGTCTCATGTCCATATGATATCTTGTAGAACGAAGTAATAGCTGATCACTTATCTTTGGGAAAATCTTTGATTTGAATCAGAGTTTGGTAGTGGCTTTAGAAAAGCACACGTTGTTGTTTAGTTTAAGGTTTATACTAGCAATTTTAGCTATAGACTTATACAAGTGGGAGACCAATGGGTTAACATGTTTATGCCAATAACTAAATTGGTATATTCTTGTAGTTAGAAGCAAAGTCATTTTTGGGTTGCCCTCATAACTAAACTTTATAAGAATTACAATTAGAAAGACAGAGGATATGTTTATTTATTCATTATATGATTAATAAATTGTAATAAATTATTTGTTAATATATTATGATTAATATATTAATTGGAAATACATAATTTCTTTGTTAATAAATTATGTGATTAATAAAATATTATGAGATCAATTATTAAATGATTGATTCATTAATTTATATGATAAATAAATTAATGTGAAATAAGGTAGAATTAATCTGAAATTAATTCAGGATTAATTGGAATTAATCCTCAAAGAACATCTTAGTGCAATTGTATGAATAAGAAGACGAATCAAACATTGTTGGAAATGGTTCAATCATAGATGAGTTCTAATCAAGTTTTAGATCCATGCTCTAGTAACTACAAATCATATCTTGAAACTCAATTCAAACTAAGAAGGATATGGACACCTCGTATGTGGAATATGGAATACTTTCCTTACTCTAGCACATTTAAAATTGGAGTTTTGATGTTTTTCGTTAATCGTGAAACAAAAGATAAACTGAGATCAATTCTATGAGGTGTTTTCTTGTCGGGAATCCTCACGAACTTTTGAATATTTGTATTAGCTCGACAATGAATGTTCCTTGAGAGAAAGCGCATAGGTAAAGAAGTTAGTGGGAGTCATATTGATCTTGAGTGCATATAAGAGTCAACCGATAGTGAACCTTTTAGTTATCACTAGCATGCGAACTGAGGTTTAAAACCTGTTGTGTTTAATTGACATACTCTAATTTCTATGCACTTTCACTGGTGTTGGAAATGCTTATGAGTTCTATAATCTTCATTTAAGTATAAAAGGAAAAGTACGTTAGTTAGTAAAAGTATGTTGGTCAATATGGGTGAGCTACTAACAAAATGGAAGCACTGGTAGGCCCGCGAGCTGCCAGAAGGCAAGAAATTAGAATAGAAAAGTTTAGTCCATGAAGGAAACTAAATCTGAATTTGTTTTGTCCTAAACCCTGTCTTGTGACAGTAGGTTGGAAACAATAGATTCACATGGATAGGAATGTATGCACCATAAAATCTAAGTGGTAAAGGTTTCTCTCTAAATCATTAAAATTATTATGAGGAAATACTCTCACTAATAGAATTTGAAGACCTGATCTATATGGTTGTTGGTTATGTAAATTACATTCTCAAATTCATATGATTTCGACGTCCCTCTTCATATTTCAAATTATGAGGAATGGCAAGGAATTGTTTGAACTTTCAAGGGATATATCTATCTGTCTTTAAAGGTTTTAAACATACACACACATACCTTATCCAACGAAGATGTACAAGCTTAAGAAGTCTAGCTAGAGACTTATCGAAACATCGTGTAACATAAATTTGCACCACCTTAAGAAAATCAACGAGTATTGATTTCTAGAAGTCCAGTTAATTTATGGGTACAATGCAAGGCTAGTGGGATCATAATTGTTATTATGTTACTACATATTGACAATACTTGAATTTGAGACTTTGTTATAATGGAATTGTTCTGAATAACAAGTTCTAGTGGAACATTATGTAATATTGTACGCTCAGTCTCAATGACTTTAGAGACTCGACACCACAAGAGACAATGCATTTAAAGATGAAATTCCACTATATCTTAAATAATGATAAGAATTTAGAATTATGAAATGGGCATCATTGGAATAGTGTCGAGTGGATCTATTCACAAAGGAAGGACCATAGAGAGGCATAATATGCATGTTCATAACATAGGCATGTCTGATGTTATCTGATCCAAGTGGTTAGTTGATTACTCAAAACATTATGCAATGAATAAATTCATAATTTCTATGGTGATTAATAATAATTATTATTTATATTCAATAAGTTTGAAACCATAGTTATTAATTAATTTATTATTGTGTTTCACTTTGCATGTTTACTTCCCTGAGTAATTTTAATATTATTCAAAATTCTATATTCGCTCATACTTTTGGAACTAAGTAGTGATTTAAGATTGTCATGAGTTGATTGTAGATTGTCAATTGAGGTTAAGACCTTGCAATTGGAATTGCTACAATATTCAAGAGTACTTTGAAAATGAAGATTTTAAGTATTGGATAAATCCATGCTTATTGATTACTTCATGGACTTTATCATGAGTAATTCTAAGACGATAATACCTACTATACTTAAGCGAAGATATATAGTTTGTAGTTTACAAATTAGTTGTGCATTGGTTTACCCAAACGCATCTTGTAACTGGGTGTTATAAAGACTATTTCCATGCATGATTTGGTTAGTAAAATTTATGGCTATATATTCAAAGCAATTCGTTCCTTTTTCCTTACCAAGAAAAGTGATATCATTGATCACCTTGATGATTTGTTTCCGACATCTGAAGTGCTTGCCCGAGCCCAGATGAACTTGATGCGATCAGTTAGAAGTCTGAATTCAGTCATCATCAATCGGGAAAATCGAGAAACAGAATCATGGAATATGAGATTAAGTTTCATCTATGTTTCATGTCCATACAATATCTTGTATAACGTAGGAATAACTGATCACTTATCTTAGGACCATCGTTTGATTTGAATTAGAGTTCGACAGTGGCTTTGGAAAGCAAACTTTGTTGTTTAGTTCAAGTTTTATACTTGCAACTATAGCTATAGACTTATCCAAGTGGGAGACTTTTGGATTAAGATATCTAAGTCAATAACTAAATTGGTATATTGATGTAGTTATAACCAAAGTCATTTTTGGGTTTCTCTCATAACTAGAACTATGTAAGAATGACATTTAGAGAGAGAAAGAGAGAGAGAGAGAGAAAGATGATATCTTTATTTGTTTATTATATGATTAAACAATTGTAATAAATGATTTATTAATATATTATGATTAATACCTTAATTAGAAATAGATAATTAATTTTTTAATTTATTATGTGATTAATAAAATAATATGAGATCAATTGTTAGTTGATCGATTCATTAATTTATATGATTAATAAATTAATGTTTCATAATTGGCATTGAGGTCGAAGACGACGTGAATTGAAGGAATGATTTGAGGAGTATTGTGTAGTGGAGGTGCTAGATTTATTGGAGTTTTACCTTGAGGGATTGTGATTCACATTGAGGGCCAACAAAGGAGAAGCAGGAGAAGTAGATGGAATGGAAATAGTTTGTCGGAGGTTCTCCTGTTCTAATCGATCGTCTTCTTGAATAAGTAAGCTAAGCATGTTTTCAATAGAAGTAAGGTCGTCATTTATCATAAATATGGTAGTAAACGAGTCGTAAGAGGAGTCAATCCCGTTGAGAATGTGACCAATCAGCTAGGCCTTCCGTTGAAATGGGATTGAGATCGTCATCCAATGAGTCAGCAATTGCACATTTCTTTTTAACATATTCGATCAGAGATAACGAGTCATTGGACAAAGTTTGTAGTTGAGTTTTCAGAGACATTCATTTTGTTTTGGTTTGCGATTGAAAGGCATTTATAATATCCGTCCAAGCAAGATGAAAGGAAGTGAAGCGAGCAATAATAACTAGAGCTCTTTCTAAAAGGGTGGATTTCAAAAACGCAAGCAAATAACGATCACGCTTCTTCCATTACAGGTAATCAAGATTAGGTTCAACTGTAGGTTTTGCCTCTTCATGTTCAATGATAAGATTTTTAGGAGGGGGTTTGGGGTCGATAACAAAGGACTCCAAATCGAATGTTTCTAAGGCTGATATGATCATGGTACGCCACAAACAATAGTTTGTAGTCTCAAGCTTGATACTTATTGAGGGGATCTGAAAAGAGGAATTTGTAGCAAGCCCAAAGATGTGCTGATTGTTCTCCATGGAAAAGCAACGAAGATGAGAAAAAAAAATCAATAGAGCTTTGATACAATAAAGACTTTAAAAATAAATGAAGTGAAATTGTATTAAATTAATTGATTTTACAGTGCATACATCAAAGCTATAAATAGAATAAAATATACAACCAAACTGCTAAGTATTAGCTATATATCTTTAACCATGAGTAGGTCTTACTTACGTTGAATTGAAACGTTAAGAAGAAGTCCTAGACACGTGTTTGCAACCGTGTTTGGACACAAAGGTTTAGTCAGCTTTATTAGAAGTCATAAATGATTTTAAATATAAATAATTGAAAACATATTTTTGTCTAAACACAAATAGAGTGTGATAGATTAACTAAGAAAGCCAGAGATAGTGAAAAAGACTTATAAACGTAAAATGTAGAAATCAAGTTTAAGGGAATATTATCTTTTTCTCCTTCCTCTCTCGTGTTTTGTTCTTTTGCCTCCTATAAACTCTAGTAGGATGAAGCTCCGATGATAGGGATTAGTGGTAGTGGTTAGAGGCATCTGTTTGTACCTATTGTCCATAGCTTGCACCATTTTAACAATAGTTTCTTCAAGAAAACACTAAGCCATGTTTGAATAACATCTAATCTCGACAATCAGTGATTTGGTGTATATAGGAACTTGAATCATAGAAGATATATCGGGGAGAAAGTAAGAGCAACAATGACTGGTCAGAGGAGTTCAAGGAGATGAACAATAGAGGTTAGGGAGGAACAATGGATTGTGATAAAGGGGTTGATGGGTGATTTTATAATGTTTATAAACTGATTTTCTAGATTTAAAGGTTATTAAAGACTTTAATTACTAATTACCATAATTAACCATAACTTAGAATACTAATCTACGATTCTTGATTAAATTAAGGATTCAGAGCTTTCTAATTTTTGATTGGTTCCTACTTCTACACAATAGATGTTGAGAACATATGGACGTCTCTCTCTCTCTCTATAAATATATACATATATATATATATATATATATATACATATATATATATATATATAGGGCTAGGTTAAAGTGTTTTTTACAATTATTATGTGAGCTAGAATGCACCAATAGGAATTTAGTAAAATTGTATTATTATTTAATTAAATAATGATAGATATTAAATGGTTTCCATAATTATATGTATATTAAATGATATCCATAATTATAATTTTCTCTTTATGGAAATTAATTAAATTCGTCATTAATGTCAGCAATAACATTCTTTCATAATGAATTCGTATCTAGGTTTTTATGTCATCAATAACATTATTTTAAGACTCTCACTTAGAATAGAGTCTTATTATTTTATATATGAATTCATTCTAAAGGAATATTATTATTGATATTAATGACGAATTAAATTAGTTTCCATAAAAAAATTATACATTTGGATATCATTTAATATACATTTAAAGTTTACTCAATTTTTATTGGTGCATTCTAGCACACAATAGATGTGAGAAACATTTGAACCTATCTCTCTCTCTCTCTCTCTCTCTCTCTTTATATATATATATATATATATATATATATATATATATATATATATATATATATATACTAGACGAATGCCTGCGCGTTGCGCAGAAGCATCTATATAGCTGAAATCTTTACAAATATATATATTTTTTAAATATAACAATAATGTTGTTGTTAAATTTGATATAATAATTTGTATACTAAGTTGATATAGTATATTGATTATTTTGAATTATATGATAATATATACATCTATTAAAACCGCGTAATCTCAATCTTTTGAATGACCTCTACTTGCGGATTACTCGTGAATAAAATTAAATATAATATATGGTTTAATATTATTTATAGTTTTTGTTATTGTTAATTCATTCTTAAAATTTGTTTGCTTAACGTTTTAATTTCTTTTAGTGTAATTATTTAAAACATCAAACAATTTTTTTTATATTTTAAAGATAACACTATAATCATTTATATAGATTTATATTTAACTATTGTTACTGTAAGTTATTTCAAGTTACTTATTTCAAAACTTTTAACGATTGTAAAAATATATTTTTAGAAAATATTTTAGTGAATTGATATTACAATTAAGTTTTTGCATTTAACACTACAATTTATCACTTTTCAATGTTCACAAAATATTCTTTGGGTTTTTTAAGTGGAACTGAAATTTATATTGAAGTTGACCATGTAATGTTATATTTAAATTAACAATTTAAGTATTTTGTCCATATAGTTTAAAAGTTGTATCTTTAAACTGATAATAGTTTATGTACAACAACATGATTAAATCTAATAAATTAAGTATAATATGTTAAAAGTTAAAGAGATAACTTTATATGTAGAAGTAAAAATATTATTTTAATATTGAAATTTAGTTTATTTTTTATTTTACTTTAGGTTTGATATTTATTTATCCTTATTAACCAATTTATAATCATGATTAGAAAGGCACTACAATTTATCACTTTCAACTATTTACAAAATATTCTTTGGGTTGTTTAAGTTGAACTAAATTTTATATTTAAGTTGATCCTCTAAGGTTATATTTAAATTAACAATTTAAGTATTTTATACAGATCGATCAAAAGTTGTTGTTTTAAAATGATAATGGTTTACATACAACATATTAAACCTAATAAATTAAGTATAATTTGTTAAAAATTAAAAACAAACTTTATAAGTAGAAGAAAATATATTTCTTTAATATTGAAATTTAGTTTATATATGATTACACTTTAGGTTTGATATTTATTTAACCTTATTAACCAACTTATAATAATTATTAGAAAGATATTGAAAATTCAATGGAGTTTTAATTGAATATGGTGAAAAGAAAAAAATACATGAGAGTTTCAAATGAATATGGTTCAAGAAAAAATACAATCTTTATATATATATATATATATATATATATATATATATATATATATATATATATATATATATATATATATATATATATCTACCCTAATAAATGAAAATGACTTTGCCACATGTCATCTTCTCATTCATTTGGACACATGACATTTTCTATAAATTTTAAACTTTTCTATTTTCCACTTGTCATTTTATTGTATTTTTGATTTTATTAAATTAAAATCCACATTTAATATATAAGGTAATATATATGTAAGGTATTTATTAGAAAATAATTTATATATGTAATGTATCTAATGCATTAAAATCTCATTAATTTTAATAATTCAAAAAATTTCTTACTTTTCTTATAAATTTCAAGTTTTCAAATTGTTAAAATTTTATATTTAATTTTTTTTAAATAAACCCATGTAATACATGGGTCTCACACCTAGTATATATATATATATATATATATATATATATATATATATATATATATATATATATATATATATATATATATATATATATATATATATATATATATATATATAGATATTCCAATGTGTAAAAAGGTTATCCAAAATGATATGGTTTAAGTAAAAGTTGCTATCTGAAACCCTACTAATCAAATGAAACTTCATTATTAATTCAAATAATTAACATCCTTTATTTGTATTTATAAATTATATTGTTAATTTTCTAATATATTATACTTAACTTGAATATGTTTTATATGTGAATCATTGTGATTTTAATGTTAATGTTGGTAAGTGATTATTCTAAAACCACATCAAATCGAATATCCACTTCTTTAATTACAAATATCATTAATGCATGTAGAATTTTTTGTACCAACATATGCCTAACTATCCATTGATAGATTTATTACAGAAGCAGGTGTAATTGTGTGTATGATTAATTTTATATGTGATCCAAACCAGCATGGATCTTTCCTTTAGTGTTTATGAAAGAGGAAAAGGAAAGAGGGCGGAAATGCAAAATCCACTCATCATCAACCCTGAGAAGATGTGCACTACAAATTGGACAGTGGGGCAGAATATTGGGAAATTTTCATCTTTTCTGGTCTCAATTTGACATCTTCAATTTTCAAGTTAATCCTTTCTACAACTCGAATAAATCTTTAGGAGTTGATGATGAATCTGAGTACAGATTTGTTTCCTTTCGAAATAAAATTTTACGTTTATTTCCCTTCCAAAAAAAAAAAAAAAAAACAATCACCACATCTTAAATTATATTAATAATGGGTGCACTTAATTCTGGGTATTTTTGGGATGGGTCAATGTTACATGCAGTTGTAACAATTATATATAAAAACATTGATATAGGTTACAATGTTTTTTATTTGTGGTTTAACGACTTGTTTGAGTTTTTAGTTATGGTTCTCGTTCCATATCACGTGAATCCTCTGGTAAATGATAGTAAAGCGAACTTCGCTACATAGAGAATCCAAAAAGGAAAAGATAAGACTAAAACTGTATTATAGTTGTTAGACGTATTGTTGTTTATGATATCTGGTTTTGTATGTATTATTTGTGTGGCCCATTGTATAGCCCTTTTAGTCATATATTGTAATTATATTGGTGGAAATCTAATGTACTGTTTATCGGAAATAATCATTAATTAAAAATACTCTTTGGAACGAACCCTTTTCTAACAAGAGACTTACAATTGTGTTTGAATGAATAGTTTGCATTAGACGTCATATCCAACAAACTCGTACGTACATACCGAAGTTCCCGCCTCTAGCTAGCTGATCGAGGTTGTTAGACCATTGTGTTCGAAGTCGAGGTTTTATTGGATGTTTATGATGTAAATGTATGTTAACCTCAAAGGTAATAAATGAATTGTGAAGATTTTAGGGTTTTAGATCTTTGTCTTGTACGTAATCGGAGATGTCGAAGTTGGTCTTTACAATTTCTATCATCAGATTCAATAATATCGTGAGTGATGAAAGATACCGCTTCTTGTATTTTTACAAATCAAATGAAAAATCCGGTGTATTAAAAAAAGGTTTGAAGCAGCCTGAAGGCATAAAAAATGCATTGATAATATATACGATATATAATTTTAGTTGACCTACTTAATCTATGTAGTTTAATAAGTCATTAATCTAAACTCCCGAATCCCGATACTATAAAGAATTACATTTCTTTATCCATCCTCTTACCTAATTTACTTATCGTGTTCCATCTTCTTTTTCAAAAATCTTTCGCTGTCTAATTTATGGGATTAGATTTGTAACTGCATTAAAAGTAATATTTTCGTGACTTTAAAAAATTAATTAATATTGATGCTAGTTAGTATACACGAAGCAATCCTCGCAGTTCAATAAAAACGTGTGTGCGAAGCTCTAATTTGCAATAGCATGCATGCACTATATTAGCGTACGTTTTGAAATTCACTTCCTGTCTGATCTTAAAATTTCGTATTGAATTATTTGCTTCTTTTTTTTTTGGTGGTTTAATTACACAATAACTTGAGCTTAGTCTCTTTATTCTTCTCTTGCATTTGCAACAATAAAATCTATTTAGTGTTGTGTTAATCCATAACATAAAGATGAGGATTCACAATGCATGGAGAAACACACACGGCCCCCCTTAATTGATAAATTAAACTATATTTGTTTTCACAGAGATATTGGGGAGAGATTAAGTGGAGCAAAGTGATTTTGCTTTTGGGCATTATCGATCGAAGTGCGAGCTTACATGGATAATTTCTCTATTTCCTTGCGTCGATTTATGTCTAACGCTTAAGAAAATAAATCTTTTCCGATTTTATCTTGACAGATTTATCTTTTCGGAAGATCTGTTTTCTTAAAGTCGTACTGTATACCAGATTAATTTAAATCGATCCATTTACTATATAAAGAACCTCATAAAAATATAAAACAAGACATTCCTTTGACTTGTCTATTAAGTATAGAATACGTAGCTAGAGCTTTCTAATCAAGTTCAAAAATGTTTCAACCTCAATCGAAATTGGATGTTGTCATTGAATCTCCAACCAGCAAACACCAAGAACACGCAGTGAAGCCATATAATATTGAGAATCAAGAAAAAACGCAAAAGAAGGCATCAGTCATAGCGAACATTAATGCCAGCTATTTCAGGATTTGCATATCCCTTGCTGGTCAAGCTTTACTTTGGAAAACCCTTAGTGAAGACACAAACATGGGACCAACCTTTCGTAACTTGTTCTTGAAGTTGCCATCGACTGCATTTTTCTTGCTTTGGTGTCTTTCCCTATGCGTGTTGGTGTCTCTCTCTATCCTCTATGTTTTGAGGTGCATTTTCTACTTCAACATGGTGAAAGCCGAGTTCCATCACCATGTAGGAGTAAATTACCTATTTGCACCGTGGATATCATGGCTCCTGTTACTTCTATCAGCTCCATCATTCATTTTACGCCACAAATACTCTTGTGAGTATTTATGGTGGCTGCTTATCATTCCAGTGGTAGGTCTTGATGTAAAGGTATATGGGCAATGGTTTACGACTGAAAAGAGGTTTTTGTCAATGGTGGCTAATCCAACAAGTCAACTATCGGTAATAGGGAATTTCATAGGAGCCCATGCAGCCATTAAAATGGGGTGGAGAGAAAGTGGCACTTTCCTGTTTACATTGGGACTCACTCATTATATGATTGTTTTTATCACCCTTTATCAGCGTCTGTCTGGCAGTAATCACATCCCCTCCAAGCTCAGACCTGTTTTCTTCCTCTTTGTAGCTGCCCCGAGCATGGCGGCCTTAGCCTGGAAATCTATTAAAGGAAGTTTTGATATCCAATGCAAAATGCTATTCTTTCTATCCTTATTTCTATTTACATCTTTGGTAAGTTTGTTTCTCTCTATCATACAATCTATAGGTCAACACATTTTGGTAGGTCTTGTGACAAACTGGTTCTGATTTTGGGACAAATGTGTTGTATGAAATAGGCTAGCCGGCCGATGCTTTTCAAGAAATCAATGAAAGAGTTCAGTGTGGCATGGTGGGCTTTCTCCTTCCCTCTCACCTTCCTTGCTCTGGCCGCCACAGCATACGCACAGCAAGTGAAGAGTCTCACAGCAAATGGATTAGCAGTAGTCTTATCAACAATCTCAGTTCTTGTTTTCCTCATCCTCTTAGTCTTTTCCACATTGAAGATCGACTCCCTACTTCATAAACCTATTCTCAAATTCTCTAACGATTCAATGTCCTACAATCTAAATTAATGTCTTTAGTGAAATAAGCTAGACATTAAGGGCATTCTGTAATATCACTATACTTAGTTATTATGCTTGGCTAGTTATCTCTTAATTAACCATTTTCATGAATCAATACAACAGTTGAAGAGCATCATGTATGTATATGTATCTACTTTATCTTGATGATTTGTTATCATCAATGTTATTTAAATGTAATGGGATTAATTTGTTGACTAAAAGTGATATTGATAAATATTAAACAAGTAAGGATGGTGTGGAGTACCCCACTTGTTTAAGTTTAATCAAGTTTCAAAGTACACTGTCATTTATGGGCGAAGCTCCTGAACGAACAGGGGTCCGGGGGCAGCGCCTCTGAGAGCGGGGTCCAAGGGTCAGAGACCCTGGCTGGGGTCGAAAATCATTTTTTCAAAGAATTGACCATCGTTTTGACCCTTATCTAAATACCCGTTTTTATATAAGTTATGTTACCATATTAAAAATGCATCAAAAAATCGGTTTTTCAGAGAATTGACAATTAGTTTGACCTTTATCTAAATACCCATTTTTATGTTACTTTTAGTAGTTTATGATAGTTTCAAATTGTCATGTTATAGTTTTCAGATAGAGATCATAAATCGGTTTTTTGTCCCAATTTCTGGTACATACGAAATCATATCATCAAAACACTATTTGTTCTTGTCTCTCTAAGTCTTATCCGATTAAAGAAGATTGGGAGTACAACCCAAATACTTTAATATGAAAGTGTTCAACATGATTCTCAAAATTTCCAAGTCTTTCTATAGCTTAAATTCAAACAAAAATAAAGTATTTCTTTGATCATGGCAAGTGGTGATTCTGTGAAGAACATGACATGCAAGTTTTGACAAATTGGTAAAGTTTGATGGCCAAGACTTTCGTAGATGGCAGAAAAAGGTGAAGTTTCTCCTTACCACTATAAAAGTGGTGTATGCTCTTAGTACACCAATGCTAACCTTACCAAAATTTGTAGAAGATGAACATTTGGAGGCAACAAGGAGGAGATCAAAGTGGGAAAATGATGATTTCATATGTCGTGGTCACATTCTCAATGGTATGTCTGACTCTCTTTTTGATATTGTAACGCCCGTAGATCCAGGCTAGTCAATTTAGAGATGATAAGCATCAAAAATGACTTTTTTAGAGAAGATTATTTAGAATGATTAATATTAACCAAGTTTTAGTATATTTCACAAGGTTTCCGTGCATATAAAGAATGCCGAAATCTGAGTTATAACGAAGAAGTTATGACCTGTCGAACTTTCGCGACAGAACCGGCACGATACAGCCGACGTAAATAGTGAATTTATGTTAGAGCGATATTTGTCCTTAGCGATCTAAATGAAAGTCGTAGAATACGTTAAACCGAGAGCGTGCATAAAAAGAACGTCTGAATCTGACTTCGTATGAGGAAGTTATGATTTTTCGAAGTTTCAGCATTAGCAGTATGCAGCCTGAAACTCGAGATTGAGGTCGAGTGATATTTAGCCAAAACTTTCTCAAAGAGAATTGAAGATCTCATCAATATTAGTCCAACGATAAAAAGACAGACGAAAACGGAGTTCAGATGAAGGAGTTATGAATTTCGAACGGAGTTTTCCTATCCCGGCCTACTAAAAGTAATATATATATAATATATATTAAAAATAAAGTCAAAATTAGCCAATGGAGTCTAAACGAGAGTTGTAGATCATAATCTCACCTTCGCGGCAATATAAAGAACGTCGAAAACGGAGTTCGTATGAGAAAGTTATGAATTTCTGAAGTTCGGGGCACGAAACCCGGTACTGTGTCAGAGTTCACGACGTAAACATTGTGTTCACGACGTGAATTTTGAGATTTGACCTTCCGGAGCTGTCAGACACAAGTAGATGAGTGACGCATGCAGTGACGATCAATCCCCACGACGTGAACCTTAAAACTCACGACGTGAACCCTAAAATCTCACCCTATAAATAGAAATCAAGGGTCAGCCGATTTTGGTTGCTCCTCCCTTGCTCTCTTACTCCCGATACCTTCTCTAAGCCCTATTTTAACCCCCCGAAGCCCCGGTATCATCCCGAGACCCGAAGCAAGTCCCAAAGCCCGAAGATCCCAAGAAGAAAAAGAGTTTCCGAGTCGAAGCTCTATCCGCAAGAAACCCGGTGTGTGAAGTGATCCCGGTTTCACCGAAGAAGTACTACCTTTAGAGCCGTAGTGCTGTATGATCATCTTCTGATCAAGTGAGTGTATAGTCCCTTCCATAAACACGATTTTAATACAAGTATTGTTTGAATGTATTAAGTATATGTTTGGTGTGAGTGTGTAGTTACTTTCTTCTAACACATAATTATGAAGTATTATATATAAAATACGTGTTATGTGTATACTTTGTTGTTATATGTGTGAATGTATATTCACTTTCTTCTATCTTATAGATCTGATTATTTCTCTATGAAATACGTGTTATGTGTGTGTGCCTCATCTGTTATGTGGAAAATGTATTGATTGAGCATGCTATACAGGTTTAAAAACTATGTATAAAAAATGTATATTTTATCTACTAATATGTTGGGTAGAACATGGGTAGATAGTTGGTGTGTAATAAACAGATGAGAGGCCTCGATGTTGTTTTGATCCAGTCATCTAGCGGAATTTAGATGACGACCACAGACTTTTCTAGATAGTCCAGTGGAACGCTAGCAGGCTCATAACCTGTAGGTGTTAATGAACTTGGGTGTTCATTCGCTGTATTCCATCCCCCTCATGGTTGCCTTATTTGACTTATATTGCTGAGGAACCCCCGAAGCATGTGTTGTCGCCCCGATGAAATATTCTTAGATTAGGTCCCTTATGTTAGTTGTCTTAGGGATGTAAAGTGAGAATAACGGGAATGGGTAATTGGGTTATTGTTGGTTGGTGGAATTAAATATAATTATTTATTGTGGGTTGAAAACCCTATATGCTCACTAGGCTCCCAAGCCTGACCCACTCAGTTTTCTTTGCATTACAGGTAATGGCACAAGAGTATAAGTTGGTGGACTTGACGAGAGATTTTGGATTATAGATCAGTATTTATAAATAACTTTTTTTAAGGTCTATTTTGTTCTGTTTATGCTCTTGGTCTGTATTGAACATGACATCCCGAGATTTTGTTATATAATGAAAATACATTTCTTTAAAGAAATGCTTTGATAAACTCTTATCATATTTTGTTTTGGGAACAAATTCCGCAACTCTTTTAAATCACAAGAATTTACTCTGATTTTATAAAACAAAGCATAAACAAATCGGTCTTTCTGGCCGTGAAATTGGGGATGTCACAGATATCTATCAAAATGTCGAATCTGCAAAAGAACTATGGGATTCCCTTAAATCCAAATACATGGCAGAAGAAGCTTCAAGTAGAAAATGTATGTTTAGTAACTTCATGGGTTACAAGATGGTTTATTCCAGGCCAGTTATGGAACAATGCCATGAAATGTTAAGGATCCTAGGACAGTTTGCCTAACACAATCTGAAAATGGATGAAGCCATTATTATCGTTGTGATCATGGACAAATTGCCCCCTTCCTAGAAAGAGTTTAAACATACTCTGAAACAAAAAAAGGAAGAATTAACTTTGGTTTAACTTAGAAGCCACTTATGGATTGAAGAGGCTCTAAGTACTTAAGAACTTCATAATAATCCCAAAGGCAAGAACCAAGTTGGTTCCTCTTTTATGAACATGGTGGATGGAGAATGTAACGCCCGTTTTAGGTATCAATTTCTTTTCTGAATTTTAGGGTTTTAGACTGAAACTCGACGAGTTGGGGAGCTCCAACTTATTGAGTAGAGATCATTTATGGGAAGCGGGATTTAGGACCTACTCAACGAGTTGGAAAGCCCAACTCGACGAGTAGGCGCTGTAAAGGAAACCCTAAATTTTAGGGTTTGCAGCCTATATAATCTCCTTAAAAACCTTGAGGCTGACCTTCCATCAACCTCCAAACCCTAAGAACGTCAGTGCTAAACCTGAATCTCCATTTTCTCTCATATTGTGAGCTAGAGTGACTTTTGGATATTAAGAAGAAGAAGATAGTGAGAAGAAGGAGAAGATCCAACAAATAAAGCCCTCACTCTTGAGCTGGACCATCTTGTAGATTAATGTAAGCACTCAAGATTCGATTTTTATCTTGGAGTATGACTAGATCTTGAGTTTACTCTTCATTTCCAATCATTCTTGTCAATTGCATGCATGGGGTTCATAAAGTTTGCAACTTTATGAATCTCCAGGGCAAAAATGGTCCCATGGTGGGCTAGATCTAGCTTTTGGTCAAACATGGATGCCATGGATGGATTTTAGTGCATATTTTACCTATTTGGCTATTTTGACTTCAAGACATGCATTAGACATGCATGTCCCTAAAGTCTCCATCTTTGGAATGTTTTGAGGATTAGAACCTCTTCTGGAAAGAAGGGATTCCAGATCCCTAGAGTTTTGAACCACATGGCTAAGCTTTTGAGCTTTCCAACCTTTGTTAAGGGCTTTAGAGCATTTGGAGTAGTCCTAGAAGATAAAGTTGGAAACTTTATCCTTCTAGACACCTGTAGGTTTCTGATCTAAGCCCTAGACTCCCTGCAATCAGGGTATGATCCGAATAAACAAACAGGGGGAAAACTCGACGAGTTGGATCGGGTTTCCCCGCTTATTGGATATTGAGTGAACTCGTCGAGTTGATGAGACAACTCGACGACTTGGCTGGGGTTTGTCCTGGTTTTCTGGACTCTGAAGAAACTCGATGAGTTGCTAGATGCACTCAAGGAGTTGGGGTCAACATGGACTGTTGACCTTGACGGTTGACTTGTAATTTTACCAAAGTTGACCAAGCTTGACCTTAAGGTATTTTTGGTATTTTGGGATTTTGACAAGACCGGTCACATGACGATTGTAGGCAGCTAAGTTGGAGTTGCGCATTGGGACTTATCTGATCTTACCTCATCAGTTCAACATTTGTAAGTGGTGAGTCTCCTCACCATACCAATGGGTTTAAGGCACCAAGGCCAACCCATTTTATGATATGTGGTACATTAGTTAATGTAGTGATATGTGGTATGTTGGTTGGTTATATGCTAAGTGGTATGCTATTTATATATGTAATACTCACAGGGATGACCATGGGGGAGCCCATGGCACTTGGATGTAAGACCATGTGGGGGAGTCCATGACACTTGGATGTAAGACCATGTAGGGGAGCCCATGGATTTTCAAGTAAAGACCATGGAGGGAGCCCATGGCACTGGGACGTAAGACCATGTGGGGGATCCCATGGCACTTAGGTGTAAGACTGTATGGAGGAGCCCATGACATCCTTGAGTAAGACCCTGGGAGAAGCCCATAACATCCTTATATGTTTGTATGCATGGCTTATGTGGTTTATGTAGCTTTTATAGCTAATATGGTATATGTGATTATGTGCACTGTGTGGGGTATGCTCTGGGGAACTCACTAACCATTAGCTTACAGTTTGTTGATTTGTTTCAGGTACTTCTGAGCCCAAGGGCAAGGACAAGGCTTGACGACGCGGCATGCACTCTCTCAGGCATTTTTATGGGACACTCTAACATTTGAAATGAAATTGTTGATGTTATGAATTTGAAAATAATTGTTCTTGAGATTTTATGGTTTATTGGAAATGTTTTGATTATTAAAAAATGATTTTTTTTTTAAAATTAGGTCGTTACAAGTTGGTATCAGAGCCTTGGTTTGAGGGATTCAGGCACACTCTTAAGTGCGTCAGGACTGAAACTAAGGAAATGGTAAAAGTGCTTTTAAAAATAAAAGTTAAAAACTTCTTAAATGGAAAAGAGGAGAGTGCAATGTTCATGATCGGCCGAGCCATGTAAGTAGTTTCCCAATATGTTAGCCATGTTATACTGATATTTGAGTTATGATAATCACGTGAATCTTGCTACGTGTATGTTTTCAAATATGTATACGGTTAGGGTCTTATAGCCTCAGAATGATTGATTTAGCCTTATTTCCTGTTCTTGTCTGGTTGTGGTCTTAGGGTAGAGTCTCTTATTCGAAAGTCTATTTGATCATGTTCTATGTATAATTTGCATGCATAAGGCAACCCGTTATGATCGAGTTCTTATTCGATATGAATGGAGAAAATCTTAGGATAGCCTAGGATTGAGCTATGAAGTAGCTAAGAGATATATTTGTTTTGGGATGAATTGGAGTTATTAGGTAGAGCCATGGGGAAGGTACAGGTAGGTGTGGAAGATAGTATTGGGCCCGTACTACTGAAAGCACAAGACCTATACCCAAACTAATGTTAGACCTGCAAGCTCTAAGGAGAACCGGTGTGGGAAGGTTCCCTTTTTTTGGACATTTTGTCTTATGGTATTTCAGAATGGTGGTGCCACTATTTGGAGCAGGGGGATAAGGATCATGATCCATATTAGGGTCGGGCGACACTACTGAACCTATTGAGGAGAGGTTACGCGAGCTTATTGCAGTCGAGGTTACGAGGGGAATCCTTGACGCTACCCCAATGATTTTTGGGATGGTCAAGGAAGGGATGATGGAGATTATGGAGGAGAGGCTCAAGTCATTCAGATCCGAGATTGTTGCAGGCCAGGTCGGGGCCCGAACTCCCCCGTTCTGGGAGTTCAAGGCGTGCGGGGCGTCAAAGTTCTTTAGGGTCAGGGACGCCATAGTTAGTCGATGTTGGGTGGTGGACATGGAGAACACCCAGCGCACGAGTTCTTGCCCTGATGCGGCAAAGGTGGATTTTACTTCATGTATGTTAAGAGATCGAGCCTGAAATTGGTGGGGAGAGGTGACTAGCCAGGTAGGGGCAGCCGGTATGGCTGGAATGACATGGGCAGAGTTCGTCAGGCATTTCGATTTGGAGTTTACACCACATATTGAGGTGCAACGGCTAGTGGGGGAGTTTCATGAGCTCCAACAGACCACCGAGACTGTGGCGGAGATCACCGCCAAGTTTCGGGAACAAGCACTATTGATCCCACAATATGCTACAGATGAGGATATGAGGAGGACGAGGTATCATTCCATGATGAGGGATGATATCCGAGAGTTTTTGAGCTTTATAGGGTGCAAAACCCAGAATGAGATAGTGGATAATGCCCGTGAGCGGCAGATGGAATTGGACTTCCGCACCAAGTGGAAGCCTGAGCAGGCGCAAACAGTAGTAGGTTAGGCTATAAATCCTAACACCTCGGATTCTTCAGTAGGGCCGTGGCTGGTGTGCCAAGTGAGGTAAACCGCACAGTGAGGCTTGTCGAGCAGCAGGCTCAGGATGTTACGCATGTGGCCAGCCGGGTCACTTGAGCAGGGATTACCCCAAGAAGGGGTTGATTTGTTATCACTCCAACAGGATCGGCCATAAGTGGGTCGATTGTCCGAGGTTGTAGGGAGGGGGAGGAGCAGTAGCGGTGCCTGCGCCCGCCACAATGAGGATCACCGATGGCCACCCTGCTATGGCAGATGCTCCTGCGGTGAAGAGCCGTGCATTTCAGTTGACCATCGAGAAAGCTCGGGAAACGCCAAACTTTGTGGCTGGTACGTATTTTATCTTCTTGCTCTATCTTTATTTTCAATGCTTGTGTGCAAATTATGCTTTTATATAAGGACCTTTTTGGTCAATGGTATGTCGGCTCAATTTATGTTCAATGCGGGTGCTACCCGATCGTTTGTATCTCTTGCACTTACCAAGAAGTTTCGGGATGTGCCAAGGAATTTGGATTCCCCGCTGGAGGTTGAGATTGCGGACGACCGCACCATGAGTGCTACAAAGGTGTATCGGGATTGTGTTGTGAATGTGCTTGGGGAGATGTTTCGTGTTGATCTAGTCTCGATACCGTTGCGAGGGCTGAAGGTGATCATCGGGATGGACTGGTTGGGGGCCAATGGGGCCATGATAGACTGTGAACTCCAGTTGGTGAGGGTTCAAACCCCAAGTGGGGGAGAACTGGTTATTCATGGAGAGAGGGCCTCACAGGGACTAACCCTTTGTTTAGCTACGAGGGCGAGGAAACTTCTCCATCAGGTTTGTTCGAGATTTTTGGCATACATCTTAGGTACGAGGGTCGCACCTACGACAGATTTGGGTAGTGTGCCAGTTGTATGATATTTTTGGGATGTCTTTCCCACAGAGTTGCCAGGGGTGCCTCCGGAGAGGCAGGTAGAGTTTCGCATTGATTTGGTACCGAGTCCTGCTTCGGTAGCCAAAGCACTGTACCGGCTGGCTCAGCCCCAGATGCAGGAGCTATCTACGCAGCTTCAGGAGCTTCTGGACCGAGGGTTTATTCGTCCGAGTAGTTCCCCGTAGGGAGAACCGATCCTGTTCGGGAAGAAGAAGGATGGGTCATACAGGATGCATATTGATTATCGAGATCTGAATAACGTAACAGTGAAAAACCGTTATCTGCTTCTGAGGATCGATGATTTGTTCAATCAACTGTAGGGTGTGTCTTTGTTTTCCAAGATTTATCTTCGGTTGGGGTACCATCAGATGAGGATTCAGGATGAGGATATATCAAAGACCGCATTCAGGACTCGGTACGGGCACTATAAGTTTGTGGTGATGCCATTTGGGCTCACGAATGCCCCAGCAATGTTCATGGATCTCATGAACAGTGTGTGTAGGCCGATGTTGGATCGATCGGTTATCGCGTTTATCGATGATATTTTGATCTATTCTAAGACCAATGAGCTACACGAGCAGTATCTAAGGGAGGTATTGGAGACACTGAGAATGGAAACGCTTTTATGCCAAGTTCTCAAAGTGTGATTTCTGATTGAGAGAGGTGTAGTTTATGGGGCACGTCATCAACCAGGAGGGTATTTTGGTTGATCCAGCCTAGGTTGAGGCAGTGATACGGTGGCAAGTACCGAATAACGCATCTGAGATTCGTAGCTTCTTGGGTCTAGCGGGGTATTATCGGAGATTCATCTAGGATTTCTCCAAGATCACAGTGCCATTGACCCATTTGACCAAGAAGAATGTGACTTTCTTGTGGGGCCCAGACAAGCAGTTGGCTTTAAGACCATAACTCAGAGGTTCTGTGAGGCTCCAATTTTGGTGCTAGCGGAGGGGCTGGAAGATTTGTTAGTGTATGGTGATGCATCGATCTCAGGATTAGGGGAGGTACTGATGTAGAGGGGGCATGTGATTTCTTACACCTCGAGACAGATGAAGCCTCATGAGGCGAATTATCCCACTCATGACCTGGAATTTGCGGCAATGGTGTTTACCCTCAAAATCTGGAAGCATTACTTGTATGGAGTGCGGTGCACTATTTATACTGATCACAAGATTTAAAGTGTTTGATGGGTCAGTAGAATCTCAACATGCAAAAGAGGAGGTGGTTGGATGTGCTAAAAGATTATGACTATCAGATCTTATACCATCTAGGGAAGACCAACATAGGGGCCGATGCTTTTAGCCACAAGACGGTGGGTTCCCCAATTGGGAACGTTTTCTTAAGGATGATGGCGATCTTTCCATTGTTGGATATGATCAAGGAGGCTCGGGTGGAGGTTTTAAAGAAAGAAAACTAGAAGTTAGGGCGGATGCGGGGTCAATTTCCCTTGTTTGTTCGGGATAGTCGATGTCTTCTGACACAGTGTGGCCGGGTATGGGTATCGGTAACCGGGGGTTTGAGACAGAAGATCCTCGAGGAGGCACAAACACCAAAGTTCTCTATTCACCCGAGGGCTACGAAGATGTATAGAGACCTGAGACTGAGTTACTGGTGGCCCTGCATCAAGAGGGAGATCACCTGGTTTTTGGAGTGGTGCTTGACCTGCAGGAAGGTCAAGGCTGAACATCAGCAGCCTCATGGCTGTTGGATATAGTGTCTAAGTCCATAACTTTATTTGGTATGTACTTGACCCGACCCGGTATGGTCCATTTGGGTTGCATGGCATTGCAATACTTGGATAAACTAAATGAGAGAAAGGACACTTGTGATTATTAATATATTATAAGTTATAACACATTAATAATAGTATTGTTTAATTAGTGTTGATCAAGTATTAATTTAGAATTAATTTGGTGATCAAAATGAGACTAATTAAATATATAAGGTTGATTATGATAATCATCTAATCTTTTATGGTGGATTTATGATCCATGGTTTATTGAGTTGGGTTATAACCATTTGGAGCTCCATGGGTAGTTCATGGGAGTTACAAACCCATGGATCATTAGAAATGAAGAGTCATGACAATCAAGGGCATTCATGTGTAAACCCTAATTGTGACAACACTATAAAAGGAGCCCTATAGCTAGAAAAATCGGACTACTAGTGAGTTCTAAGAGGGCCTAACCAATTTTTGAGTGCAAGTAAATTCTCTCAAGTTATTCCAAGTCTTGTGGTGTTGTGTGAAGCATTTGAGGCACAACATTTTGGGTGCTAGGCTCACAAAGCCATCAAGAAATTCAACCTACAACAAAGGTATGTACTTCTACTAGTTTTATATTACATGTTCCCCATGCCATGCTAGTTAGGATGTAAACCTTGGGAAAACAAATTTTCATGTGTATTAGAGAAAACATAGATCCAAGGTTTCTAGGGTGGTGTGTACACCATAGGTGTGTTAGAATGCTCAAAACCCAACAGTGGTATCAGAGGCTAGGCTTGTGTTCTTGATACTTGATGCAAACTTGTTGAAAAAGCTCAAAAAATTGCACTCTGACGCATGAACTCGCCGAGTCCATGGGGGGACTCGACGAGTCCATGACCAAACTCATCCTACTCGTCGAGTAGGTTCTTGCAATCGACGAGTAGGAGCCCCAAACTGCAGTTTTTCGACTTTTGGTGCTGGAAATGGACTACAAACATTACCCTAAACTATTTTGGTGTTTTAAAACTTATTTTAGATGGTGTAATGTTTATGCTAATCCATTTACAATGGCTAATATCAAATTTCAATGTTTTATATGTGTTAATATGATTCTTGTAATTTTGATATGAATGTTCATGTTCTTATGAGTTTTAGAAGATCATAGGAATTATGTGTTATTTGCTTTTAGTGTAATTCTTGATCTTAATGGCTAATGATGGAATCCATAACTTGTCCTCAAGTTATGGATAACCAAAAGTCACTTCTTTAAAGTGTGTCATTAAAGAATAAGAGGTTACATAAAATGAAGAGTCTTCATTTTTATGAACCATTAAACTCATAAGTTACAAATTGAAGAGTCTTGAAATAGTTTTAAAACTTGCCCTCAAGTTTTGGAATTTGTAAAGTCTCACACATTGATACTTTAATTCCAAATAGATCCTTGGAATTTTAAAAGTTTAAAATTCAACCCTTATACTTCTATAATATTAAAAGTTTAATCATTATATATATGTATAAGAATAAGTCAGTCTTACCGCAAGTACGCCTCATTCATGAAGCCAGTCTATAAGGGGGGTATAAGGTTGTTGCCTATAAAATGGCAGCTTAATGGGTTTCCACTCTCATCCACCGCTTCCTTGACTGGTGGAGTGTCGTTAGCCAAATGGGTAGGATAGGACCTTAATCCTCATTAAAAGTATAATGAAATTATAAAGTAACTAAATCTGTATTAATTCCCAATCTTAGTTACTTTAGTAAAATGTGAAACACGTGCTAACCCATGAAATTACACTTTGTACCTTGCCAAGTCGTTAGTGGAGCATGTGTGGTTAACCGGCACACTAACAAGGACTAGTAAGAGTGGCAAAGGGTGACTTAAGTTTTATCATAGATCGGTGGAGTGTGTGTGGTTAACCGGCACATCGATTAGGTGTTAAAATTAAGGGTACCAAGTCAATTTGCATGGTTATTCACACCTTGTTTGTGATCCTCGGCATCCCACTCACAAACTTGAGAGGGAACAATCGAGATTCAAACATGCCATTGAAAGTTCAATGTATCTCAAAAGATCTAGGAGTTTCAAATCCAATTAAAACTAAATAATTTATTTCGTTTATAATGGTGGAAATTGGTAAATCGTCATTTACCTACCTTCAAATATTTCATAGCTTGGATTACGGCATCCCTCTTTCAAGTTATGAAATAGTTTGTGGGGTCCTAGCCTTAATATTTCATTTGGGTGACTTATTAAGGATTCTTCATCTAATTAAACTTGTCCTTCTTTCCTTTAGATGTCTTCCAACACTACTACTAGCTCAAACCCTATGGGCTCCTTTTCCCTCATGAACTTATGTGGGAAAGTCACTTTTGATGGGTCTAACTTCAATGAATGGATTAGAAACATCAGGATGATTACCCGCTATGAGAACAAGGAATATGTCCTTGATAAGGAGCTTAGGGTCATCAATGAATCCACTGCTACTCCTGAGGAGATTGCGGAGTACACTGCACATAAGAGGGATGCTACCAAAGTGTCCTGCATCATGTTGGCTACCATGACTCCCGAACTCCATAAATGCTATGAAGATTTCTACCCCTATGAGATGCACCTGGATCTGATGGATAGGTACCATCAGAGCGCGCGTCAAGAGAGGTATGAAATCATATCCTCCATGATAACGGTCAGGATGAAGGATGGTGAACGCATCACCGGTCACTTGCAGAAAATGCAAAGGTTTGTGGACCGGTTGCTGAAGTTGAATGTGGACTTCCATGAGGACTTGGCGATTGATATCATTCTCCATTCCTTACCTCCAAGTTATGATCAATTTCGTATGACTTATCATATGAACAAGGAGGAAGTCACACTTAGCAAACTTCAAGGACTTTTAAGGACTGCTGAAAGTGGCCTTAAAGGTAAATCGGCTGTTACTTCTACTCCTACTCCTATAACAGCCCCTGTTCTGGCAATTGGGCAGGGAAAGGGGAAGAAGAAGAAGACCCCTTCGAAGGGCACCAAGGGAAAGTCCCTTGATGGCTCCTCTTCAAGTGGGACCAAGAAAGGTCTCATTCCTCCTTCTTCAAACCCAAAGGAAGCACAATGCTTCTACTGCCATGAAAAGGGGCACTGGAAGCGAAGCTGCCCCAAGTACCTGCAAGTTGTAAACGATGGGAAAGTTAAACCCACCCATGCAGGTATTTATACAATATTGTCTAATAACTCATCTAATGCTAATTCTTGGGTGCTTGATACAGGTTGTGGTATTCACATTTGTACTGATTTGCAGGGCCTAAGAAGAAGTGACCAAGTGGAGCATGGGAAGATAAACTTAGTCATGGGCAACAGGAAAGCTTCTCCTATCACCAAGATAGGAGTTTATTCTTCATTGCTTAATAATGGGTTAATGTTAGATTTGAATAAATGTTGTTACTCGCCTGAAATGGCGAGATATATTATTTCCCTTCATAGTTTGTACAAACAAAGTTTCACCTTTTCATTTGATAATAAAATTGGTGCTATTGATGCTTTTTATAATGATGTGTTTTATTTTAAAGCATTACCTTGTGATGGTGTATATGAAACTGTGTCGATTGTAGACAACTTAGGAAATAATGTATATCACATTGATTCTTCGATGAGCTTAGATAAAGCATCCGTGTGGCATTGTCGTCTTAGACATGTTAACAAGAAGCGCATAGGCCAACTCCAGAAGGCTAGAGTTTTGGAATAATTTTCCCTAAAGTCGGATGATAGTTGCGAGTCTTGTTTACTTGGAAAAATGACAAAGTCACCCTTCACTGGTTCTTGTGAGAGGGGTGAGGGTTTGTTGGACCTCACACACATAGATGTTTGTGGACCCTTCAAATCAGCCACAAGGGATGCTAATCGGTACTATATGACTTTCACTGATGATTACAGCAGATATGGATATATCTACTTAAATCAAGCATAAGTCAGAAACCTTTGAAAAGTTTAAAGAGTTTAAACAGGAAGTCAAGAATCAATTGGGCAGCAACATTAAGATGCTTCGATCCGATCGTGGTGGTGAGTATCTTAGTACAGAGTTCCTCAACTATCTCAAGGAATGTGGGATCATCTCACAATTGACATCTCCCAGGACACCACAGTTGAATGGTGTGGCTGTGAGGCATAATCAAACCTTGTTGGATATGGTTCTTTCCATGATGAGTCGAGCTTCGTTACCAATCTCTTTCTTGGGGTATGCCTTAGAGACTGCCGCCCATATCCTCAATCTAGTCCCTACTAAAAAGGTTGCCAAAACACCTCACGAAATGTGGACTAGGAAAGTTCCCAATCTTGACCACATCAAGATTTGGGATTGCAAAGCTTTTGTGAGGCGCAAGTCACATGACAAGCTTGAACCTCGAAGTGAGAGGTGTATTTTCATCGGCTATCGACAAAGATGCTTTGGTTACCTCGTCTACAGACCCAATGATAATGTGGTCTTTGTAACAAGAAGAGGAGTCTTTCGTGAGAGAGATTTTATAAGCCAAGGGGACAGTAGGAGGCAAATTGACCTTGAAGAGCTTCAAGAGTCAAGTAGTGAAGGAACCTCAAACACTATCAACCAACCTGAGGAGGAAACTCCTATTGAGCCGATAGATGAATCCATACCTCCGAGGCGTTCCACTAGAGTTAGGAACACACCTGAATTTTATTATGGTTATCACATCACCACTGAAGGTGATACATTTATTAGTGATAATGCACTAATATATTTGGATGAACCTAATAATTACAGGGAAGCCATGGTAGGTCCTGAGTCTGCTAAATGGAAGGAGGCTATGGACAACGAGATTCAATACATGTATGACAATCAAGTGTGGAACTTGGTTGACAATGTACCAGGTCGTAAGACAGTTGGGTGTAAATGGATATTAAAAAAGAAGACCGACATGGATGGGAAAGTACACACCTATAAAGCAAGACTGGTGGCAAAGGGCTTTACTCAAACTCCGGGAGTTGACTATGATGAGACCTTTTCACCAGTAGCAAAGATTAAGTCTATTAGAGTTTTGATGGCCACAGCTGCATTTCATGATTATGAAATATGGCAAATAGATGTCAAAACCACTTTCCTTAATGGAAAGTTGGCTGAGGATGTTTACATGGCTCAGCCAGAGGGTTTTGTCGATGCAAAGTACCCTAATAGGGTGTGCAAGCTTAAGAAATCCATTTATTGACTGAAACAAACATCTCGTAGATGGAATCTTTGCTTCGATGAGAAAGTCAAAGAGTTTGGCTTTTCGAGGAGAGAAGATGAGTCTTGTGTATATGTTAAGGCTAGTGGGAGCATAGTCAGCTTTCTAGTGTTGTATGTGGATGACATACTACTCATAGGAAATGACATCCCAACCTTGCAGGAAGTTAAGTCTTGGCTTGGGAAGTGTTTCGCTATGAAGGATCTTGGAGAAGCTGCCTATATCGTAGGGATAAGGATAATGAGAGACAGGAGTAAGAGACTAATTGGACTTAATCAAAGTACCTACTTGGATAAGGTGCTGAAGAGGTTCAGCATGCAAGAATCCAAGAAAGGGGAATTACCTATCCAGAGTAATGCCAAGCTGAGTAAGACTCAGAGTCCGAGTACAGAGGCTGAGATAGCAGAGATGAGTCATATACCATATGCTTCCTCTGTGGGCTCTATCATGTATGCTATGACTTGTACTCGCCCTGATGTGGCCTTTGCTTTGAGCATGGTCAGTAGATATCAAGGGAACCCTGGCCAGGCTGACTGGACTGCGGTAAAGAATATTCTCAAGTATCTGCGGAGGACTAAGGACTAGGTCCTTACCCTCGGTGGCAGTGATGACTTGAGACTGGAAGGATATGGTGATGCTTGCTTTCAAACTAATAGGGATAATTTCCGCTCTCATTCAGGTTGGGTCTTTATCCTAAATGAAGGACCAATTACTTGGAAAAGTTCCAAGCAGGAGACAGTAGCTGATTCTACTTGTGAATCAGAGTACATAGCAGTGAGTGAAGCAGGAAAGGAGGCAATATGGCTAAAGAACTTCATCGGAGACCTTGGAGTTGTACCAGCTATAAAGGAGCCAATGGAAATTTTCTGTGACAGCGAAAGTGCGGTTACTTTGGCTAAGGAACCAAGAGATCATGGGAGATCTAGGCACATTGACAGAAAATACTATTTCATCAGACATCGAATAGAAGAAGGACTCCTCGTGGCAAAGAAGGTATCATCGGATGAGAACCCAACAGATCCCCTCACAAAGGGACTGAGTAGGGTTAAGCATTTACAGCATGCGAGGCGCATCTGGTTGAAGGATGATATTAGTTTCAATAATTAGATTTCTGAAACTTGTAAAATTTAATTGACATTTTGATGATTAAATAAAAGTTGTTATTTATTTTTGAGTAAAGTGTTACTATCTTATGTTAATCGTTTACTATGGTTTCAATTTTGCATGTTTTGACTTCCAGAATAATTATTTTATTCAAACTCTCCATAGTCAGTCATATGTCGGAAGTAGATATGAATCAAGACTGTCATGAATTTGGCTTGTAAGATTTGTGTAAGGTGCATTAGACATAGCAATGGTTGCTACAACATTCATGAGTGCTCATAAGTCCTGAGTATTGGATTCAACCCACGCTCACTTGCATCACTTTATGGAATTTATCTCGAGTGATCGTGAGACGATAATATCATATAAATCTTCAAACCTAGAGATAGTTGTTGACTATGAGTTGTTTATCCATTGATTGTACGAAAATGCATTGGTAACTCGATGTTATAAAACGTGCTTTTGTGCATAATTCAACAAGTAGTCAGCACAAGCATATGAGTCGAAGTTTATCGGTTCCTTCTAGAAATAGAAGCGATATCTGGGCCCCTTGATGATTTGGTTTTGACTTATGTACCGGGGCCGGTCAGAACCTAATTGATGTGTTCAATTTAGTTCTATTTCGAAACAAATCAGAGATCGAGAAACAAATGCTGGACAATAAGTAAGACCATGTTCCATGTGTTTGTTCAGCTGATATCTTGAGAGCATAGGATTATATGATCAGTTGTCTTAAATGGCGTATCATTATCATCTCAGTTCCGAGAGACTTTGAAAGAGCTACGATTGCTAGTCGGATCCTGAAGTCACATCTGCAAATATAGTTATTAGACTTATCCAAGTGGGAGACTGTTGGATATACTGTCTAAGTCAATAACTTTATTTGGTATGTACTTGAACCGACCCAGCATGGTCCATTTGGGTTGCATGGCATTGCAATACTTGGATAGACTAAATGAGAGAAAGGACACTTGTGATTATTAATATATTATAAGTTCTAATATATTAATAATAGTATTGTTTAATTAGTGTTGATCAAGTATTAATTTAGAATTAATTTGATGATCAAAATGAGACTAATTAAATATATAGGGTTGATTATGACAATCATCTAACCTTTTATGGTGGATTTATGATCCATGGTTTATGGAGTTGGGTTATAACCATTTGGAGCTCCATAGATAGTTCATGGGAGTTACAAACCCATGGATCATTAAAAATAAACAGTCATGACAATTAAGGGCGTTCATGTGTAAACCCTAATTATGACAACAATATAAAAGGAGCCCTATAGCTAGCAAAATCGGACTACTAATGATTTCTAAGAGGGCATAACCGATTTTTGAGTGCAAGTGTGTTCTCTCAAGTTATTCCAAGTCTTGTGGTGTTGTGTGAAGCATTTGAGGCACAACATTTGGGGTGCTAGGCTCACAAGGTCATCAAGGAATTCAACGAACAACAAAGACATGTACTTCTACTAGTTTTATATTACATGTTCCCCATGCCATGCTAGTTAGGATGTAAACCTTGGAAAAATCAAATTTGCATGTGTATTAGAGAAAACATAGATCCAAGGTTTCAAGGGTTGCATGTACACCATAGAAGTGTTAGAATGCTCAAAACCCAACAATGGAAAGGTTCAACCGCTACCCATTCCCATGTGGAAATGGGAAGAGATCACCATGGACTTCATCACGAAGTTACAAGGGATGGAGAGGGGTGTGGATGTCGTATGGGTTATTGTGGATAGATTGACGAAGAGTGCCCACTTTATTCCGATCTTCGAGAGCATCTACATGGAGAAAGTAGCGGATATTTACATGCAAGAGGTGGTGGTTAGGCACGAGGTGCCAGTATCAGCTATCCCTAACAGGGATGTTCTATTTACATCTAGATTCTAGAAGAAGTTCCATGAGGAACTGGGCACTCAGTTACATTTCAGCACTGTGTACCACCCCTAGACATATGGCCGGAGTGAGAGGACGATCCAGACACTCGAGGATACACTTCGGGCATGCGTATTGGATTTTGGAGGGAGTGGGGATACATACCTCCCACTAGCAGCGTTTTCATACAACAATAGTTATCATGCTAGTATCAACCGAGCACCATTTGAGATGTTGTATGGTCGGAGGTGTATGAACCCTGTTTGTTAGGGCGAGGTAGGGAACCGAGTGATGGGGAGTACCGAGGTGGTGCTCAAGACTACTGAGTTGATTCAGTAGGTACGTCACAGGCTACGAGTCGCACAGAGCCATCAGAAAAGCTATGTTGACCGGCGTTGATTAGATCTTGAGTTTCAGGTGGGGGATTTTGTCTTGCTGAAAGTGTCACCATGGAAGGGTGTCATTAGGTTTCGGAAGAGGGGCAAGTTAGGGCCCCGGTATATTGGCCTGTTCAGGATTTTGGCCCAGGTGGGCAAGGTGGCTTAGCTTTTGGATCTGCTGGACAAGCTTATCCAAATTCACAACACCTTCCATGTGTCTCAGCTTTGGAAGTGTGTCACAGACGAGGCTGGGGTTATATCTTTCGATAACATTCAAGTGGATGAGAGCCTGAACTACATTGAGTGGCCGTGGCAGTTTTGGATAAGAAAGTCAAGGCCCTTCGTAATAAAGAGGTGAAGCTAGTGAAGGTGCAATGGTAGCACCAAAGGGGCTCTAAATAGACCTGGGAGCCGTAGGATGAGATGCGAAAGCACTACCCGAATTTTTTTGCCTTAGCAGACTTCGAGGACGAAGTCTAGTTCATGTGGGGGAGATTTGTAACGCCCGTTTCAGGTATCAATTTCTTTTCATATTTTTAGGGTTTTTTACTGGAACTCAACGATTTAGGGAGCTCCAACTTGTCGAGTAGAGATCATTTATGGGACGTGGGATTTAGGACCTACTCGACGAGTTGGAAGGCCCAACTCGACGAGTAGGCATTGTAAAGGAAACCCTAAATTTTAGGGTTTGCATCCTATATAATCTCCTTAAAAACCTTAAGGCTAACCTTCCACCAGCTTCCAAACCCTAAGAATGTCAGTGCTAAACCCTAATCTCCATTTTCTCTTATATTGTGAGCTAGAGTGACTTTTCGAGCTTAAGAAGAAGATACTGAGAAGAAGGAGAATATCCAGTAAACAAATCCCTCACTCTTGAGCTTGACCATCTTATGGACTATTATAAGCACTCAAGATTCGATTTTTATCTTAGAGTATGACTAGATCTTGAGTTTACTCTTCATTTCCTATCATTCTTGTTGATTGCATGCATGAGGTTCAAAAAGTTTTCAAATTTATGAATCTCTAGGGCAAAATGGTCCCGTGGTGGGCTAGATCTAGATTTTGGTCAAGCATGGATGCCATGCATGGATTTTAGGTCATATTTCCCCTCTTTGGCCATTTTGACTTCAAGACATGCATTGGACATGCGTGTCCATGAAGTCTCCATCTTCGGAACGTTTTGAGGATTAGAACCTTTTCTAGAAAGGAGGGATTCCAGATTCCTAGAGTCTTGAATCACATGGCTAAGCTTTTGAGCTTTCCAATGTTTGCTACGGGCTTTAGATCTTTCGGAGTGGTTCTAGATGATAAAATTGGAAAATTTATCCTTCTAGACACTTGTATGTTTCAAATCTACGTGCTAGAGTCCCTGCAATCAACGTATCATCCGAATAAGCAAACAGGGGGAAAACTCGATGAGTTGCCCTACCAACTCGACAAGTTAGATCATGTTTCCCCGTCTACTGGATATTGAGTGAATTCGCCGAGTTGACGAGACAACTCGATGAGTTGGCTAGGGTTTGTACAGGTTTTCTGGACTCTGAAGGAACTCGACGAGTTGTAAGATGCACTCGACGAGTTGGGGTCAACATGGACTGTTGACCTTTACTATTGACTTGGAACTTGACTAGGGTTGGCGAAGCTTGACCTAAAGGGTATTTTTGGTATTTCAGGATTTTGACAAGACCGGTCACATGATGATTGTAGGAAGCAGAGTTGGAGTTGCGCATTGGGATTTATCTGATCTTATCTCATCAATTCAACATTTTTGAGAGGTGAGTCTTCTCACCATACTAATGGGTCTAAGGCACCAAGGTCACCCCATTTTGTGATATTTGGTACATTAGTTGATGTAGTGATATGCGATATGTTGGTTGGTTATATGCTAAGTGGTATGCTAGTTATATATGTGATACTCGCAGGGAAGACCATGGGGGAGCCTATGGCACTTGGATGTAAGATCATGTGGGGGAGCCCATGGCTTTTCAAGTAAAGACCATCAAGGGAGCCCATGGCACTTGGATGTAAGACCATGTGGGGGATGCTCTGGTGAAGTCACTAAGCATTAGCTTACAATTTTTTGATTTGTTTCAGGTACTTCTGAGCCCAAGGGCAAGGGCAAGAGCAAGGCTTGATGACGCGACATGCACTCTCTCAGGCGTTTTTATGGGACTCTCTGATATTTGAAATGAAATTGTTGATGCTATGAATTTGAAAACAATTGTTCCTGAGATTTTATGGTTTATTGGAAATGTTTTGATTATTTAAAAATGAAAAAAAAAATCTTTTGAAAATTGGGTCATTGCAGAGAAGGACCAAAGAGTCCTAAGAAGTCTAATAGTAAAAGGAAGTTTAAAGGAAAGGATGACAAGTGTTCTAACAAGAAGGAAAAAGCGTTTGTTGGAACTGTAGAAACCGGGCCATTTCAAGAAAGATTGTCGCCTTAATAAGATGAACAATGATGGTGTTGGTCCAAGTGGATCCGAGGTTCCAGAATAGCAACAAGGTCCGATTTCTGTTTTCATGTAGAATTCTAAATATATTTAGAATTATATTTTTATGATTTCTGAAGCATTTTATGTGCCGGATGATAATGTTGCATGGTAGGTCGATTCGGGAGCAACAAGTCATGTTTGCAAAGGTCTATATCAGTTCAAGGACTTTCAACCAATTGAAGATGGATCTGTTATGAATATGGTAAATGTTGCAACTAAACCAATTGAGGGCATAGGATCTTTTTTACTTACTATGCCTTCTAGGAAATGTTTATGTTTGAACAATGTTTTATATGTTCCAGGGATTCCTATGAATCTCGTGTCTGAAATTGTATTAATAATTGTGGTTACAAACAAGAATTAAAAAGTGACAAGTACATCTTATCAAGACAAGGT